>NC_090745.1:71426610-71434110 GCF_036898095.1 Palaemon carinicauda
ATATATATATATATATATATATATATATATATATATATATATATATATATATATATATATATATGCATATATATATACATATATATATATATATATATATATATATATATATATATATATATATAATTTATATATATATATATATATATATATATATATATATATATATATATATATATATATATGTATATCTATATATATATATATATATATATATATATATATATATATATATATATATATATATATATATATACATATGTATATATATATATATATATATATATATATATATATATATATATATACAGACAGCTACAAATCACGTATCAATCTGTCATTCACATCCTGTTACATTTCTTATTTCACCAGTTTTGTGATTCACCTTTTGTCTGATTTTTCTATCTTCCATCATACATACTCCATAATATTTATGCAAAAAGTGAAATAAATTTTATACAGCTAAACTTATCCCGTTCATCCTCTGCTAGTTCTTTTGTCATTTATCTTAGCTTTTCACTCAAGATCCAATCATATTAGTATATCTTTTGTGGTTTTCTAAGAAATATCAAAGGAAAAATATAGCAAGAATTGTGAAATTGTAAAAATAAAGGACAGCCACATTCCTTGCATCTAAAAAACATATAGATGTACAGTATTTATATCAAATATACGAAGAAACACAGACAAGCATAAAAGTTGGGTCTATTTAGCCACTGCAGGCCCATAATTCCTTTAATTTTACAATAGGTGATATGAACTGTGAATTGCTATAGATACTTGCAAAAGTCTGTGAAGATTTTCGGTGAACAATCTATTCTGAAGAAGTATTTCAATTCTTTCATTCTACCTTGTTTCGAGTATTGTTCTCCCGTCTGGTCTTCAGCTGCCGATTCTCTTCTTCATTTGTTGGACAGGGACTTACGGTCTATTAAATTTCTTATTCCTGATCTAGATATTAGTCTCTAGGAGCTTTGGTGCTGATCACATAATATATAGTCAGTCTCTAGGGTATTGTCCTGTTTGCTAGGTCAATGTCCCTGTCCATTGACCCTGCCATTCATGAATGGCCTTTAAACATTTAAACCATCGTTCAATTAGTTCATTATGCATCTTGCATAAGATTTGTCATAATTTTGACCACCCTTTACAATCAGATCTTCCTGGACAGTTCCATCCTGTTCGTAATCCTAGGCATGCAGTTAATTCTAATAGTCAGGCCTTCTCCATCATGAGGCTCAATACTACACAGTATTCTAGATGTCTTATTCCAGCTGTGACAATGTTGTGGAATGACCTTCTTAATCGGGTGGTTGAATCGGTAGAACTTCAAAAGTTCAAAGTTACAACAGTTTTTATGTTGAACAGCTGACGTAAGACTTTTTATAGTTTATAAATGACATATCAGTTTTGATGTTGTTACTGTTCTTGAAATATTTTATTGTTAATTTTTTCTCATATCGTTTATTTATTTCCATATTTCCTTTCCTCACTGAGCTATTTTTCCCTATTGGAGCCCTTTTCTTTTCCAAATAGGGTTGCAGCTTAGCTAGTAATAATAATAATAATAATAATAATAATAACAATAATAATAATAATAATAATATCAACGAGGTTATTATCAGAATCGTCCATCCTACGATAACATACATCAATCAATATTTTCCGAGGAATGGAGACGGAAAAAATATCCCTTTTCACTGTGTAGTGCAAAATGCAATTCTTTGACTATTGGCGTCTGTGTGTGGTTTATCTACATGAATCGCAATTTCATCTATTTACCATATACCTCAAATATACTAAACAATGGAATCAGATTTGACTATTTTACCAATTATTCTTCTTCCCACCGTTATCCCTACATTAAGAGGTTAGTTGCCTGATGCGCCCTCTCCAATGTCTTTTCTCACAAGTATCCTCTTCAATCAAACGTCTTCTCTCTTCACATTATCTAATTTTCTACCTCCCTCTTGATCTTCTCCCCTCAAGAGGTTCCTCCCAAGCCTTCCTCACTTCCTCCGCACCATCTTTCCTCAAAAAAGGCCCATACCATCTCAGTCATGATACTCTTATCACCTCTTCAATCTTTACTACGCTTCCCATTTTTATTATTTCATCCTTTTTCAATATATCAAACAATTATATTCCCATAATCCACCTCAGCATTCTCATCTCTGTTCTTTCAAGCTTTCCGTCATCTTTTCGTCTTAGAGCCCACGTTTCGATCTATACGTTAACACTGGTCTTATTACCGTGCTACAGATCATGACTTTTAGCTTGAATGGCATTTTCTAATCACACATCACTTCTGCTTTCTCCCTCTAATTCCCCAAGCTGTTTTTATCTTATTCTCAATTTCAGCCTCACATCCTCCCTCCTGACTTATAGTAGATCCATAGTATCCAAAGTCCGCTACTTTCATACATAACTATCCTGCCCCTACTTTCCGTACTGTTCACCATAGTTTCAGTGTTATCCAAAGTCTCTAGCCACTCTACAACCCTTCTTAGTAAATTTTCCTTATTTTCAGCGAAAATCACCAAATCATCTGCATATAGCAACTCTCATAACTCATCGTTTCTGATCTCTTCACTTACATCCATGACCACCACAAATATAAACGGGTTTAAGGCTGACGCCTGGTGTAATCCAACACTAACTTCAAAAGTTTGTTTCCCCAACAGCTGTTATTATTTTTGTCCTTTTTTTTTGTACATCATATCTACTATTCTAACCAACTTTGGAACTTTCCTCTTCCTCAAGCACCAAAACACCACTGCTCTTGGTATTTTTTCATAAGCTTTTGCTAAATCTATAAAAGCATAGAAGAACTTCTGGTTTCTCTCTGGCATCTTTTCATGAAGCTGGCTTACTATAAAGAACGCATCCATAGTCCCTCACCCCCTCATGAATCAATACTGATGTTTCCCAATCTTTACAACTTCGCTCAATTTCTTATCTAGTACTCTCTCAAAAACCTTTCAAACCATGCTCTGATAGTTTAATTCCCCTGTAGTTACCAAAATCCATGACATCACCTTTTTGATTAAATTGTACCAACCGTGTGTCAGACGATCGTACATAGTAACGACTTTTCATTTTTTTTATAAATTATGCTTGTATCTTCACTCTCCCCTCGCACTGTAATAACATGTCTGCTTTCCTCACCGTTAACTGTTAACCGGTGTGGAGTCGGTTGAACATGAAATTGCCTGTTATGTTTGTTATGCCCTTTTTGCCTGGAGTTTATGTATATATAAACGAATGTTCTGTGATAAAGTAACTCAGTTGCTTTCATCCTGCCTTCTTAGTCACAGCCTCTCTCGGCCCGTCACATTGATGACCCCGGAAGTCGACTCGTTCCTCCCTCCTTCCACCTGCCCCTGCCCCTCCGTCATTGGTACTATGGCGGACTCCACAGAAGTTGGCTCCGCCCCATTGAAACTTTCGTCCTTTGCAAGCGGAAAGGCGTTTGCTTGGTTTCAGCGCGCAGAAGTCCAGTTCCGCATCATGGGCGTGACTCTCTCAACCATCAAAGCAGATTATCTTCTCGTGGCGATACCCGAGGACACCTTCCCAGAAATATCCAACTGGCTTTGTGAACAAGGAGACACCCCAATAACGTATGACGCCCTCAAAACATACCTTCTGCAGCAGTACTCGCCGTTGCCAGCTGCCCGTATAGCAAAGCTTTTTCAGCTCTCTCAACAACCATTGGGGGACCAAAGGGCTTTGCTCGCCTTCAGGGAAATGACCATTATCGCTAGCCTGCAACCTGCCTTAGACGGCTCTCCTCGTGAAGTGACCTTACTTCGTGCCCTTAGGATACGCCGTTTACCCAAACCTGTACGTGCTACCATACCCGATGTCGATAGTTTACCAATAAAAGACTTGATGACCAAAGCCGACGCCCTTATGGTCAGCCACTTCACGACCTCCAAGACCTCCATCAACGCCTCCACTCCTGACAAAGAGGACGCCTATTCAACGTCAACCGAAGCTGACGTGAATGCCGTAGGACATACACACCTACCCCGTGATGAGCCGGAGCGGCGATACCAGCCATCACCCACCACTCGCTCGCACCCCAACCAACGACTTTTACAGCCACTTACTACCGCCCATCGGCCGCAGTTTTGCTATTACCACTACAGATTCGGGGCATCCGTGAAGAAATGTGCCAAGGATTGTCAGTGGCCAAAACACGTGTAAATAGGTCATCGCTCATGGCAGTGGCCTCCCGTGTTTCTGATCTTTTCTTTTTACATGAGGCAGGAACGGGCGTGCAATTTTTGGTAGACACTTGTGCTTGTCGTTCTCTTTTGCCAAGAGAATTCTTCAGGACACAACGTAGTCTGTCTACGTCTGTTGATATCCGCCTGGTAGCTGCGATACCCATCTATGGTTACAAGAACTTCACATTATCGTTTGGAAACGGTAAATCTAATTGGAAGTTTCTCGTTGCTAACGTCACATTGCCACTCCTCGGCGCGGATTTCCTCTCTCATTTCCACCTTCTGGTTGATGTCGCCCACCAATGATTGGTCAATGCAGACTCGTACTTGTCGACACCTCTTCAACCCGCCCCCTCCAACCTTGCTCTCCACATCTGCGCACACACAGATGTCTACGCCAACCTACTCACGCCATACTCGCAAGTTTTCTGTCCAGAACTTCGCCAAAAGCCCTCGGCTCCATATCAAGACGACGGGACCCCCAGTCTTCGCAAAATTAAGACGCATGGCACCAGAACGATTGGGAGCCACCAAACAGACGTTCGCCGAAATGGAGGAAATGGGCCTTTTCCAAAAGGCCTCCAGCACATGGTCGTCACCCTTACACATCGTTCTAAAGAAAGACGGCTCCCTCCGTCCGTACAGGGATTACAGGCGCCTGACCATGCAAACAGAACCGGACCACTAACTCCTCCCAAACATCACCGACGTGACCTCCTACCTACACAAAGCGAAGGTTTTCTCTACACTCAACCTCCTGAAGGGGTATTATCAGGTGCGAATTAACCCAGAAGACATCCCCAAGACCGCCATCACCCCTCCGTTTGTTACATGCACCTTTAATTACTCCTGTTTTGGCCTTCGTAATGCTGGAGCCAGTTTTCAACATATCATGGATGGTATCTTAGGGGAACTCCCCTTCTGTGTATGTTATGTGGACAACATACTTGTGTTCTCTTCCTCAAAAGAGGAGCACCTCCATCACCTGCGCATCATGCTTGACCGCCTGCAACAAAACGGCCTTGTAGTCTGTTACGACAAGTGTACCGTTTGCGCCAAGGAAGGAATCCATCCCCTCCCTGAGAAGGTAGCAGCCGTTCAGAACTTCCCCACGCCCTCGACCGTCAAAGCTCTGCAGGAATTCTTTGGCATGATTAACTATTATCACCGTTTTCTTCCAGCCATTGCCGCCACTCTTGCTACCCTCTACATCTTCCTCAAGGGCAAGCCAAAAGACCTGAATGCAAAGAAGGCCCTATCAACCGCTACTACTCTCACTTTTCCCATCCCACATGCCCCTCTCCTTCTCTCCACCGATGCCAGCGATGTCACTAGTGGTGTAGTACTCAAACAGGTATTCAACGGCTCGCCCCGCCCATTGGCGTTCTTCAGCAGAAAACTGTCCAAGGCAGAATCGGGTTATTCTACCTTCGATCGCGAATTGCTGGCGATGCATATCGCTGTCCGTCACTTTTGCCATTTCTTAGAAGGTATGCCCTTCGTCATTCGCACAGACCACATGCCTCGGTGCATGCCTTCACTCGACAGTCTGACGCCTGGCCCACCCGTCAACGCCGACATCTCTCCGCCGTGGCTGAATACAATTGCACCGTTCAACATGTCCCTGGGAAAATGAATCCCGTTGCCGATGCCCTGTCAAGAAACACGTTCGCTGCTGTTCAACTGGGATTGGATTACAATGCCTTGGTTGAAGCCCAACGACAGGATCCAGAGTATCAAGCATGCAGGACATCCTGCACATCCCTCCATTGGGAAGACATCCCCCTCGACGACTCCAACACCACCCTCCTCTGTGACGTCAGTACTGGTAGACCGCGACCTTGGATTCCTTCTCCCATGCGCCAACAGGTGTTTGATTTTATTCACGGCCTTTCACATCCCTTGTGCCGTTCTGCTGCACAGCTGCTAAAGACAAAGTTCATTTGGCACGGCATTTCTAAGGATGCTAAGGATTGTGTCAGTGCCTATACTTCTTGCCAAATTTCCAAAGTACATCGACACACGGATTCAAGAGTGGGCACCTTTCCTCAACCTCAGCGTCGTTTCGCCCACATTCACGTCGACGTTGTAGGCCCCCTACCCACATCACAAGGACATCGTTACTTGTTTACCGTCATCGACCGCTCCACTCGTTGGCCTGATGCCATTCCCATAGAAACTGCAACATCCGCCTCATGTACATCTGCCTTACTCTCAGGATGGATTGCAAGATTTGGTATCCCTGAGCGTATTACTTCTTACAGAGGTACCACTTTCACCTCTCAATTGTGGACATCATTAGCGAATCTCCTGGGCATCACCCTACATCAGACAACTGCTTACAACCCCGCTGCCAATGGAATGGTTGAACGTTTTCATCGCACCCTCAAAGCAGCTTTGATGTCCTGCTGCAAGGATTCCAACTGGTTTACTCAGCTTCCCTGGGTCCTCCTGGGACTAAGGACCACTCCTAAAGACCCCCTTCACGTCTCGGCAGCTGAAATGGTGTATGGCGACCCGCTGGTCATCCCTGCCGAATTTTTTTCCTTTTGCAACCTCCTCCGACGATCTCCAGTGCATACGTCACGTCATGGGAAAATTTACTCCATGCCGCCAGACTTACAAGCCCCCAGCGAAGCATCACATACCGACAGACTTGCACTCTGCAACGCACGTCTTCCTACACAATGACACTACCAAGACACCGCTAACGCCCCCTTACACTCGCCCTTTCCTTGTGATACGACGCAGTCCGAAAACATTCCTACTAAACAATCGTGGTAAAGAAGACTGGGTCTGCATTGATCGTCTAAAACCTGCTTATCTCTTACTAGAGGACCCACCTACAGTTCGCTTCTCTAGATCTGGGCACCCTATTTAACATGTACAGTATGTCATTTTTAGGGGGAGCCATATACCAACCGTGTGTCATACGATCGTACATAGTAACGACATTTAATTTTTTGTATAATATTAGGCTTGTATCTTTGCTCTCCCCTCGCAATGATAAGGACCTGAAATAACATGTCTATTTTTCTCACCGATAACTGTTAACCGGTGTGGTGTCGGTTGAACATGAAATTGCCTGTTATGTTTGTTATGCCCATTTTGCCTGGAGTTTATGCATATATAAACGAATGTTCTGTAATAAAGTTACAGTTGCTTTCATCCTGCCTTCTTAGTCACAGCCTCTCTCGGCCGTCACAAAATATAGACACCATTTGACTCTCTTCGGAGTCCTCATTTCCTCTTCCCATAATACTCT
>NC_090745.1:71439110-71446610 GCF_036898095.1 Palaemon carinicauda
TTAATCACAGAAACTACGATTGCCCTTTGTTCAATCTTTCCAGCTTTGCAGAAGCATTCTCTTTTTTTATTTTCTACTATTCATTACTGAATTTTCCATGATTCCCATCAAAACACCCCTGCCTGGAGATTTGCAGAACTGGAGTTCGAGACCCGCTCAAGCTCGATAGTTTCTTGTATTGTCTGCAACCTTACCATTATTGTGAGCTGAGGATGGGGGTTTAGGGAAGCCTATTGATCTAGCTGCTGAGTCATCAGCAGCCGTTGACTGGTCTTCCCTGTTCCTAGCTTGAAGGGTCAGTCTCTGGGACATTTTTCTACTTGCTAGGGCACTGTCACGGTCCTTTGGCTCTGCCATTCATGACCTGAAATTAAATCTTTAAACCTTCTGTCTTGCTGCAATATCTACATTTAAAAATAACGACATCAGTCATCTTATGCAGGCTATTAACTTGTATTTAGTGGCCTCTCACCTTCCCCATCCTTACATTATCATATATTCCACTCTACGCTGATGATTAATTTGAATTTGATTTATCAATCATTTTCTACATTGAAGCTTTTGCTTTTCTAGGTAATATTTTTTGTATTATTATGTAGATAGATCTGGTATATTATCTGTCCTGTATACTCTTAAATTACTCACGTTTCTTATTTTAACATCGCATGCGGGTCATTAGCATCACCCTTTGATTCCCCGGAACTTCTATAAAAACTTGGCCCCTCATGTACTTATCCTCTATCCCAGGGAGTCTAACAGCATTAAGTCTATCCGGGAACTCACAAATATTAGGAATATATAAAAGTTAATTAGTTTGTATGAATTTATTACAAGAGTAAGGCGAAGTATAACGTATAGAGTCATTATCATTTATCAAAAAAATGAAATGAAAAAATTTTTTTTATTATATAACTTGCGAAGCAAAGGGACCAGAGGGGAAATGAAAATATGAAATATAAAATTAAGTCCTGACTAGTATCGTGATACTACTAAAGAAGTATCACGAAACTAGTCAGAATTTGATCTTATAATTCATATTTCAATCTTCTCTGAGGTCTTTTTACATATATATATATATATATACATATATATATATATATATATATATGTATGTATATGCATACATGTATATATATATATATATGTATATGCATATATATATATATATTCATACATGTATATATATTATATATATATATGTGTGTGTGTGTGCATAGTGTATGTATATATATATATATATATATAAAATATATATGTAAATTTATATATATGCACATTTATACATATATACATATTTATATATATACAGTATATATATATATATATATATGTGTGTGTGTGTGCGTGTGTGTGTGTGTATGTATATATATATATATATATATGGGTTTATTTCAATTCTAACTACAAAATACCTAAAATCGACAGGTATATGTACAGAAGAATTGTCATTGACTTTTATCTTTTTTTTCGTGGCAGAGTGGTACAGGTGTCCTGGACCAGGGCTCGAAACTCGGCCAGTTAGATACTATAGTCTTTGAGTGATTTCACCTGGAGCTCTGATCCCGAGGTAGTTAAGAGAATCCAGATTTTAATGTATTTATATATATGACTTCTTTGAAATATGTATGTATATATATACAGTATATATATATATATATATATATATATATATATTTACATATATATATATGTGTGTATATATATATATATATATATATACATATGTGTGTGTGTAAACTTGCAATTTGTTTTCACATATTTGTTCATAAATTTCCCACTGCATTATAATATACGCCCCAATCCCTGCCAAATCTTACCCTATCTAGTGTGAAGGTACCAGCAGGAATATGATTATTTCATTGTATAAACCAAAATGGAAAAAGGTACCCAAGATAAAATGAATATTAATGCACAGTATGCAAGAATCATCATGACACCAAGGAACGAAAAACCGGTAAATAACGGGGGCCAGCCTACCAACCTTCCCATAACAGACGCACTACAAAAGCTTGGACTCGAAAAGATGAGTTCAAAACTCATCCTTAATACAGTTAAAAATGCGTGCCAGGATTATTCCCTTTGGATCGCTATTTAAATAATAAAGGGTTCACAAAGTTGATTACACTTTGATCATTCATGGTTACTCAGTCCATTGTTTTCATCGTGTGTGCATGTTTGTGTGTGTGTATATGTAGAAAGTTAATATTAGTGTAGTCCTACCAAATATATTTACAGTGAAACGTGAAGTACTCAAGGGGAATGTGTTGTCCCCTACGTATTTTATCCACCTCATGGATTTTGTAATGCATAGAACAGTTGGGGATGGTGGAGTAGATTGGTAACAGGAAGTTATTTGACCTGGAGTATGCTGATGACGCTGTCCTTATTAGCATAACACCACAGGACTTGCAAAGCTTTCTTACCAGAATGCATGAAATGTCACATGAGGTTTGGCTCAAGATAAATAGATGAAAGACAGAGATGATGAGAACGGAATATGCAATGGAAGATGAAATATCTTTGGAGGAGAAAGGATTCATAAGATGGAATCATATAAGTATTTAGGAATTATGATCTCTAATACAGGATCTTTGAATTTGAGTTTAATGAAAGATTGACACAAGCAAATCAGACTATAGCTAGATTAAGTAAAATTTGGAAATCAAATCACCTGAAATTACATATAAAAATCTGAATATATCAGTTTAGTAAGATCGGCGTTACTGTGTGGACATGAGTCGTGGTATGACAATGGAACAATATCCAACAGATTTTGTATGCTTGAGAACAAAGCCCTCAGAATAATATTGTTAGTTAAATGGCAGTACAGGATTAGATATGAAACTATAAGAGAGATTACTTGAGTGCCATATGTGCATAAGATCATGGAGATGGGTAGATGGAGACGGTTAGGGCATGCTCTTCGCACTAACCAAGAGAGATTAGTTCATCAAACTTTCAAATGGGCTCCACAAGGCACTAGTAGAGTTGGAACACCCAAGCCTACATGGTTGAGGACTATGAAGCGTGAAGTAGGAGATGATAAAAAAAAAAAAGTATGGATTTAAAAGCTCAGGATAGAAACGACTGGCGAAATCTAACCAAGGCCTTTTGCGTCAAAAGGCGTAGGAGAATTTGATGATAATGATGTGTATGTATAAATAAAGAGAGAGAGAGAGAGAGAGAGAGAGAGAGAGAGAGAGAGAGAGAGAGAGAGAGAGAGAGAGAGAGAGATTGATAACACACTGACTGCAGGATCCATATTGTGGTGATTACGAACAGAAAATATAAAGGTTGACTTAAAACAGATAGCACATTGATAACTAATTACTCCAATACAAAACCAGAAAACTCATGACAGCAAATGCATGCTACAGTGAAAAGTAAGGCAACTGACGACTAAACGGCAAGTCCTTTAAAGCTAATTAGAATTGAACTACAAAATGATCTAAAATGAAGTTATATCTACTGATATAAGATCGATTGCACAATACTGAGAAAGGCAAGACGTGTATCCATTATTGCCTTGTCGGGAATTAAACCAGGCTCCTAATTATTATTATTATTATTATTGTTATTATTATTACTATTATTATTAATTGCTAAGCTACAGCCCTAATTGGAAAAGCAGAATGCTTTAAGCCCAGGGGCTCCAACAGTGAAAACAGCCCAGTGAGGAAAGGAAGCAAGGAAAAATTAAATATTCGAGGAGTAATATTAAAATAAATATCTCCTATAGAAACTACATAAACTTTAACAAAAGATGAGGAAGAGAAATTAGATAGAATAGTCTGCCCGAGTGTACCCTCAAGCAAGAGAACTCTAACCCAAGATAGTGGAAGGCCACGGTACAGAGGCTATGGCACTACCCAAGACTACTTTTACATCGAAAGTAGATTTTATTTTTTAGAAATAATCCTGAGACAGCTTTAGTTTTTCTTTCAAGAAGAATATACTTACTTGAAAAAATATATTTTCCTGATTAAAAATCCTACTTTCAATTCCGTGTGTCAAGCAGGGCGCAACACACGATATCTGACTAACGGAAGAGGTGAGCTATCGTTAATGAACAATCGGGCTTGGAGGTGAATGATGAAATGCGCCTTTGATTTGATATTTTTCCGTGCTTTTGATAGCAATATATCAGCAACGTTTGCCGTGTTTTGATATGAGAATCTGTGCTTTCGTAAAACGTCCCCCACAACATCAGTAGCGACCGAAAATTTACGGTAGACATCAGACATCCTTTACCTTGTGTACAGCTGACACACGTAAAGTTTCATTAAACGTTGGAAGTACTCATGTACTACATTAATCAGGCTTTCTGCAATAGATTTTCAACAGATCCAGATTCACCTAACATGTTGTGGATAAAATAGTATGATGACATGTAGATAATCACAAAAATCATACACTAGTTACCTTAGAAGAAAATTGAAGTTGTATTCGATGTTTCCAGTTATTAATATGTAACTGTATCTTCTGAAACCAAACAGTCCAAGGTGGAAGCAGTGACAACAGGTTCAAGTCATTTACAGAGTAGCTTTTGTAACTTTCTGACTCCAATGACATTTACCAATTTTCCCCCAATGTATTGCATAGTTTTCATCATGTTATACTGATAACAAAACTATGACTACATCTAAGTGGTTTCACCATCCTGTTCAATTAAACAGCATCATTTATCCTTCTAGAAAGAAAAGTTAGAATAAATATGCCTGCCACGGGTCCCTCAGATTGTTGGGCCACGGGAAAGTAGTACCCTTCCCCCAAATGCTTGGGCACTGATCACCTATCATATGCTTACAACTACTGCCCCTAAGCCAATAGCTTCCACTTAAACGATCTGTGCTGCCATTATGTTTATATTATCTGGCTTCAATCTACCCAAAATTCCTAATTTCAATTAAAACATCTACTTTTAAATTGCATTCCTCACGATGTATGCAACCATTACTAATCATTACAATCACCAACCAACATCCGATCAAAAGACAAGAGCCAGTGTATTTCTCAGTTTCAGCTTATTTTCTTAAGGTGTGTCCAGATAGCCAGACACTGTCCGTTGAACACCAATTGTTACCAGTCAGCAATGGGAAGCAGAGAGGAGCACTGATGATGTCAATTATGAGCATCAAGAGTTGTGACGGACACGGCTCGTGTTTATTTTCAGAAATAGGGACAGAGTTATGCCACTTTGACATTTGCACGAATTTTGTTTCTGCAATGTCGCAAAATGCGTCCTGTCAATGATTAAAATGGAGTATGTATGGTAGAATAGAATGTAAATTTTTTAGATGGCACAAAAATTTATTCGTGAAAAAAAATATATATATAAATAAAAAATCTCTCTATGCACCCCGACTCTCTTGACACTGCACGAAGACTTAATTCACTGGCAAAACGCATTACGTGACATTGTTGAAACCAAATTCATACAAGTATCTAGGTGGCTTTGTACTTGTTTACGGAATTAAATTTAGCTCCGAGTTGGTTAAGTTTTACCTATTTCGTAAACATGACTATGAGGTAAACTACCACTGGTATAAGAAAGAAGGAAATTAGCCATTGCACAATTACAGTTCAGCAATTAGCCCCTTAATTGAATAAGTACTGTTTGGTTACTAAATTGTTGACAGAAGCCTTGTTGCTAATCAAGCTGCATTTTTATGGAATGTTAAAGAAGATGTTCGCTTACACAGAGAAATTAACATACAGCAACAATTGATAAAATAACGGCAGAACTTCAGAAAAGTGAATTGTCTATTACTGGTTTAGAAGTCAAGAAGAAAATAATACAGGAGAAACTGGAACAAATTTTAGAAATCGAAGATGTTGGTAGTATTGCCATTTACACAACAGAATTATGGTGTTTCGATTACCTCTCTCTCTTCAGTGATGGAGAATTTATGAGATAATGTTCCTATAATGGACAGCCATGTATCACATACGCCCGAAGAAATATTTGGTCATGTGAAAAGTACATACCGTAATTGTCTTCTCTCTCTCTCTCTCTCTCTCTCTCTCTCTCTCTCTCTCTCTCTCTCTCTCTCTCTCTCTCTCTCTCTCTCTCTCTTATATATATATATATATATATATATATATATATATATATATATATATATGTATGTATATATATATATATATAAATATATATATATATATATATATATATATATATATATATATATATATATATATATATATATATATATATATATATGTAAATATATATATAAACATATATACATATATATATATATATATATATATATATATATATATATATGTAACAAATCCTGAACATCTTTTCTGTATTACTGAACAAATTTCTATTTTGTTAACAGTAGAGGATGCACAGAAGGGCCAGTATTGAACCTTGGTTATATCTACAAATACTGAGTGAATTTTAAGTAATTAATAATAACATCTTCATTTCATTGATGAGCTATTGTTTTTTTAAGTCAGGCAATATTACAGCATCTTCTTCATTGAAATATTTCATGTACATATCGCTTAATACTTTGCTGTCGATGGTGGAGTTCTGCCCTCGAGTTTCTTGTGGTACAGTCAGTGTCAAAACTGACGCAACCAATTTCAGAGGATTTTGTTCGAAATTCACTAACTGGCAACGACAATGCTTATCTCACAAACTTATTTTTTTCTGCATTGAAAGATCTATCAATAAGAATAAAGCTAACATATGATGCGCAAATATCCTATCTATGCTATGTATAAGATTCATAAGAAAAGATAATGTAATGGTAATTATTTTAAAAAATAGTAATTACTTCGAACTATAGAAACGAAACAATTTTTTTCATGTTTCAAGAAATGTGGAAACAAATAATATCATACTGAATTAGCAGTTATTTTAGCGAAGATACATAAAACCATGCAAGTATCAATAAAATATAAAAGGAAAATCTTTGTAATATCAATCATAGTTAACTGTGAATGCACCTAAATTCAACAGAAAAGTTGGGTGAGTTGGTAATTCGGATATTTGCATTTATGAACCGACCGTTCGGACTCTATGTCAGCTTTGCTTTGGTTTTGATCAACGACGCAAATGTAACCTTATTTTTCTCAACTAATGAATTAAAAGCCATTGGCTACTAGTGGGGGAATTTGTCCTAATATCCTCATCGTCTGTCAGTGCCTACTAGGGCAGAGGCCATGAACCCAGGCCCCCAGCATTAGTCGTAGTGCAAGCTTAGGACAAACACAGTGATCTTTGAGAGAAGGAGGTTAATTCGGTACTCTAGTCTCCAGTGGAGCTGCCAGTTAGTATATTTTATTCCAATTATTGTTATCCTTTTTACCTGATAATAAGTATCACTTTTTACCGTAGAACCACAAAGACATTATCTGGTGAATGGTCATTGTTAGTTGCAGTAATTGGTTATTAAAAGAGAAAAAAAATTCGTAGAAACATCTGCTGCACCTTGATATCAATTTTCACCATTGATGGCCGTATGCTCCAAGTGCATAAGTAAG
>NC_090745.1:71454110-71519110 GCF_036898095.1 Palaemon carinicauda
ACAAAGGCCCACATAAATACGGGTTTACTAATCTGCGAATATTTTTACAGGCAATATCTTTTTTATCACCTTCTACAAGATTTGACACTGCGTGTAGCAAACTAATCACAATCTCGAAAAATACGAGTTGAGAAACTGAGAACTGACTTACCCTCTCAAATTTTTAGCTGGTAATTTTCTTTCATATTCCCTTTTCTTGAATAGGGTAAGACGTCTTTCTCAATTAAACATCGTTTTATTTCAGCATAACTTCTTAAACTGTCCTGTGGCTAACACATTACCTCCATTACTTTCAGCAATCTAATTACTTGAATCGCTTTTTCTCTCTCTGACCCCCATATATGGCTACTTTAAAGCCTCTCTAAAACACTTCTATCGAATGAAACCTTTCATAAGGCCATTGATCGTGAAAAGGCATAACAGTTGCCTGGAGTTCTGGCAATTTTCGAACTAACGTTTTGAGTACGCCGGATATGATATGGTTTCACGCCACTGCTCTTCTCGTTCAACTCACGGTCCAGATCATTATACACCCAAAGAAATGTTCAAGGTAATCTTCATTTAATCTTTGCGCCAGTATTTAGGCAATTCGATGAGAGCCTTTTAACATATCAAGCAAAGCAGTAGGAAGTGTACATGATAAAAATATTCTTAGTAACCGAGACTTCATGTCATTTATGTAATCCTATGGTTTGAAATAAATCATAAAAACAGTGGCATAGACGTTAAATCTGTAAGCACTACAACATCCAGGAATGCACTGAAAACTGGTCTATGTATGGCTTTGCTTTTGATAAACAAAGGTATCTTATATATGAGATTTTAGTTTGTTCATATGTATTTTAACAACCAAATACTACGCATTTAGTTGGCATTATCACTGATGGAATAAATAAATAAATAAAATGATATATAAACACAGCGACTTTTATTGTTTAAGTTGTCTTAATGGGTAGGTAACTAAGGCCAAAGTCCTTTGGTTTGGTTACACACGTGAGTGAAACGAGAACGAGTGGCGTTACAGTAATAGTCTTTACACCTTAAACTGCGCGTTGGCTGACCTGGTGTATCTGGACCGTGGTTCGAATAATAATCTGTTTATTAACTCGGCTAGGTTATCTAACCTATTTTCTAAGTCCTGCGTTCGTTACTCTTGTCTATATTCTTCATTGAAATTACTATAACCAATTGCTCCTTCGTTTTCATCTCCCACCTCAGCAGTGTCTGCTCCGTTAGTCCTCGTATATCTAGGCATCTTGAACTCTTATTTTACCGGCTTAAAGTACAACTTTCCTCACAGCATACGCAAACAGATGTATTCTTTCATCTGACACCAATTACGTTCTATGTTCACGGATAATGAGACATCAGAACATAGGTTTTTTTCTCGTTATTTTAAAAAGGTTCGTGAATACACTTTACACAGCCCAATTCTCTTAAGACAAGTACCTTTTCGTTCTTGTAATTGCTCGAGTGGTACTGACACTCCTGAGCAACTCATACATTGTTGTTCTGTCAATATCCTGAATTGTTTGATTTTGTGGAATTCTTCACTATGATGGAAATATAATCTCACAATTAGGCTTAGAACACGTCATCTATCAGACTTAACACACGTCACCTATAACAGAGTTCAGTGATCATAGTACTCTTAAAAAGGTCATTCATTTAATAGCACGAAACGCAACCTTCTACATATTTTTCATACAAGACTTAGGATATATATATATATATATATATATATATATATATATATATATATATATATATATATATGTATATATATATGTGTGTGTATTTTTAAATATACATATACATATACATATATTTAATTATATATATATATATATATATATATATATATATATATATATATGTATGTATATATATATACATATATACATATATATATATATACATATGCATATACGTATGTATATATACATATATATATATATACTTATATATATATATATATTTATATATATAAATATATATATATGTGTGTGTGTATGTGTCTATATGAATATTTATATATATATATATATATATATATATATATATATATATATATATATATATATATATATATATATATATATATATATATATATATAGTTTACACAAGTCCAACATTTTATAGCTTTTACAACGTTGTTTAACTGCAGGGTTTCCCCCTACATTGGCTTAATGGCCTCATGACACCCATCCGCGGCAATATAACCTTGGTTCATATGCATATCTAAATAATATAACATATAGGCTAGCAGGAATCGATAACAACGAATTTATCCTTCATTCCCCGGAATCTGAAATTATATTTATATTTCCATTGCTTCAAACAGGAATTCATTATTATTATTATTATTATTATTATTATTATTATTATTATTATTATTATTATTATTATTATTATTATTGCTGCAATAATTTATTTTTCAATATTCTTCAAAGCAGCATACCCGTGTGTGAGAAGGATAATATTCTCTTGCAATTGCTGTTCAATCAGAAAATTTTCTCTAGCACCCCTGATTACCACAACTGAAAGCTTGACCATTTATCTCTTTGCGTCGCCCCGCACATCTCTCAGCTCAAGAACCTCAGCTGCTTCTCTTGTTATGGTAACGATATCGTCTTTTCATGTTAAGGGGAATATGAATATTTTATTGGCTGGCAAGTTCTAGACTACCTGTTCCTGTGATGAGAACTGGGCATTGCAACTTAATGTACCATTTCTGATTGTGAGTAGGTTTTACAATTTCATTTGTACTTTAGATATATCAAATTATTTCAACCTGTATTTCTTTTTGGAACACTATATGTAATATAATTAACATAAAGAATGATGTGATTACCCCTTTTTAGATTATTTTACCACTATTGGCTTTTTTTACTAGATATCGTAGTTGGTTTTTTGCCTTTTTATTTATAACAACGTTAGTTTTTATATGAAATAATGTTATTATCACTATAATCATTATTATGCATAATAATAAGTCAAAACCTTGAGAATACGATGAAAATCCTACACCTTGATGAGAACCTATTCTTTATTTTCTAGTATTGTAGTTGTTCGGCCTTAGCCCTTGTGACTCATCGCACATGTGATGGGTATTTACACTTTTCTAAATTGTTGTTTCAAGATGGGGATCAAAGATGGAAATTTTCTAGACTTATGACGTCAATCGATGTACCTATTTCCGAACTCGGAACGTAACGCTGTTTCCCTTCCTCTTCTTGCGAGATTTCCCTCCGTATCAGAAGGGGGTCTAGAAATTAATCTTAAGGTATTAAGCAAACTATTATTCAATTCGTATTTTAAAGGTCACTTATGAATTGCAGAGACAAGGGACGGAGACAATGCCCTAGAGACTGACCATATGGTTAGCTCCTCGACCACGTCTCCACCCATGATAGGACCAGGGAGAACCAAGCAATAAATGCTGATGACTCGGCAGATAAACCTATAGGCTCCCAAAGCCACATCCTTTCCCATCCTCGGCTCACAAGGATTTTAAGGTTACAGACACTACAAGAAACTATCAGGGACGTCTCCAATAGGCTAATAAATTGAACGATGATATCGCCTCAAGAAATATTGACTGAGGAGAATGAAAATGCAAAAGGAAAATGCAAATCACTTAGATTTATTCACTCTTGTACACAGTTAGATCCTCCTTTTTATGAATCTGCGAGTCAGTACAAGTGGCGTATTTTCTTTTATCCCTCATATACCTTTTGGTGACCTATCATGTTGTAGACTCGGAGTAATATTTGTTATATCACATTTCTTTTATAAATATCTTCTCCAGATAATAATCTCAGCGAATGAGAATATTAGAAGTAGGTTGGATTTATTAATAATATTTTGAGTTTTTTGTAGTTTTCAATTACTATCCTATAAATTATGACTTGACACTGTACAAGGTTCATTTTGTTTGTTGCCGCCATAACGTAAAAGTTATATTGCCATTATTAATATCAATAAGATTTGTTGTTATTATTGTACGGGAGTATTATACATCCCTATTCCTGTTTTGATAGTACACAAAATATAATTAAAAAGTTGCTCGCAAATAGATCATCTTGAAAAGCTTAACTAGATAGTAAATGTAAGCATGATTACTGTGTAATTAACATCGAATTTTTTCAATAAATTAATCTTTTTATTGTTAATTATTTTTAAGTAAAGGGAGTTTTAGTACTATTTATTTTCCCTAGAAATGTTTAATTTGAGTCTCGCTATTTCAAAAATCTTTTTATTTTATCAAGTTTACTAAAAGCTCTTGGTTTATATATATATATATATATATATATATATATATATATATATATATATATATATATATGTATATAAATATATATGTATGTATATATGACCTCTACTGACGTCAAATTTTTCTTTTGTAAAACAACCTTTCTTTTTTACATTCATTCACTCGGAAAGATCTGCGCTTCTCTTGCTTATGTAAATCGAGTATACTTTAGCGTAGATTTAATATTCGTCGTTATTTCCCAAAGAAAACTTTCATTTTAGAATTAAAAGAAATACCTTGCACCTTTTACTTTCTTTCCTGCTCTTATAACTAGGATGTAGAGTCCTTGCATTATCTAATGTAAAAATTATAAGTGCATAGTAAACCACGATGTTTAGACATTTAAAAAAAATACAGAGATATGTTTTTGAATTATTTACTATACAAACGTGGGTGACCATGTTGTATTTTAATGTTTTTAAAAACGCATCTTAATGCAAGATAAGTACCACGCAAAGGCCTGTATTTTCAGATATCGATTGTTGTAGGTATAAGTTCAAACGATTGCATTTGTTTGATGACATTAACACCCATATATTCGTCTCTTATTGGCCTATTTTTTTCACATCTATAGATCGTGAAGATTTATTATCCCTTTTCTTTCAATCATCATAACTTGAAACATATATGAAAAATATCCTCAGTGGTGGCCTTTCAAAAACCCTTGTATCATTCTTCCTTGTCTACAGCCTTTACCCATCTCTGTAGGGGGTAGCTCTTTCGTAAAAGCTCTCCATTCTCCTCTATCCTGGGCATCCTGTCCTCTTAATCAGATTTTCAGTATGTCATTTGCTACTTTATCTTTCCATCTGAAACTTTGGCCTTCCCTGCTCCTTTCCCCATCCACCTTCATGTCCATTAACCTTCGGCAACCAAGATCATCTTCCTGCCGCAAGACATGCCCAAACCACTGTAGTCTTCTTTATTGGATTGTATTCGACACTTCTCTTACTTTGGTTGTCCCTGTAATATATTTATTTCTAATCCTGTCCCTTCTCGTGACTCCACACGTCCATCGTAACATCCTCATTGGTGCCATTTCTGACTTCCTTTCTTGTTTCTTCTTTATGAACCATGTTTAAGTTCCATACATAAAAACTAGTCTGAATATACTTTTTATAAAACCATTCTTTTACCTTTCCACTACCCCCTTTTCACATGATTTTCCCAATTTTTTTCTCCACTTCATTCAAACACACTTTATCCTGTGGTTAATTACTGAGTCCATGCCTCCATTATCAATCACACAGGGCCTAAGGAACTTGATGTTATCAAAGCCCATTTCAAGAGATTCCTGTTTTCCTTCTTATCCACCGATATTCTGCCTTGGGCCTACTTATCCTTAAGCCTCGATCTTCAAGAGTTAGTCTCCACATCTTTAGTTTCCTTTCCTCACCATCTCTAATCAGGTGTACCGGCAAACATCATACCTCAGGGGACTTCCTTTCTGACACCAGCTGTAATAACATACATCACAAGCTTAAAGATGTAAGAACAGAGAGAAGAACCTGTAAGTAAACCAGGTCTCACTCTAAACTTCGCTGTTGTTCCCACGGTGCTCTTTACTTGTGTGGTAAACTACGAATACATATCCTGGGTTAATTTTACATTTATGAAGCACCTTTTTCTCATACATCTTCGCACTTCTTACCTAGGTACCCGATCAAACGCTTTCTCCAAATCAATAAAAACCAACATAATGAGCAGAATCTATTTTTTTTTTTTTTTTTTTTTTTTATGATTTCTTCCATTGTCAAACTATATTCTGAAATAAAAGACTCTCAAATTAACCTTATTCCAAATAACCAAAAATTAATAATATGCAACATATAGGAAGTGAATACAGCATGTATTTATCAGCACAAAATTAAATGAGGGGAAATTAATGGGAATATCATTAATTCTACCCTGGATAGGTATGACGGGTCATATTCAACCAAGCGTATGTCAAAAAATAAGTAATTTTCCAATAAAACATCTACTCTACTAGTTGCAGATGGTTTCGACCTGACAGAAGCATTTTCTCCAAGCTCTTTCCCTTATATTACTTCCAAGCTTCTTCGGTGTTGAGCTCGACCCAACAATTCCTACAAAAGGCAAGTGATAAAAACTAAATATGTGTTTTTATACTCATGTGCAATAGTGTTTGCTCTTGTGTGAAACAGGGTTGTTGGAAAATGTTGGAAAATAGTTTGTATAGTGTATGCATGATGTTTATGCTGGGAAAAATGTCATATATTGCCATGTGGTTAATTTTTCTTTGAATGGTAATTCTGTATTTTATGTATTTTCTTCAGATCATGCCCAAGCGACAGCAATCAGTTGGTTTTCACCAAATCAACTCACTCCTAATGGAATTAAGGAATGACGTTAATGACAATCTCGAGGTCACTGACATCTCAGATGATGAAGAAGTGAATGTTGAAGCATTGGAGGGGTATGATTTGGAAGACGAGGGATGCTGGAGGCAAAGAAGGGGTTAGTGCATCTGTATCTGATGTTCATGGTATTTAAACATCACCTTGTCATCAACATCACGTGACTTACGATCTGCTGATGAACATTTCAACATACTGGAGGAGAGGAGTAGGGAGAGGAAGAAGGGGAGCTCCATCCAACCAGGGGGAACTCCATAAAAAGTGTAGAGCAGGAAATGGTTCAAGGCCACAATGGTACACGTGGGCACAGATAATCTAACCTCTTTCTCCCCTACATGTACAGTATACCACCGCACTCAATCATGAGGTCCCATCTTGTCTCTGTTCCTGGATGATGTTATTCTTGGTGAGCTTGTTGAACATTTCAATGTTCGTCTCCGCCCTTGTGAGATATAAATACCACCAATAGGGCAATGATTCATTCGAGGATATGAACTTGATCGAAATAAAAGCGTTCATTGGAATTCTGATAATGTCTGCAGTCCGGATTGACAACCATACCATGACTTCTGATATGTGGGCCCCAGTCAAAGGAAATCCATTGTATCAGTGCACCTTGAACGAGCGTCGATTCGTCCTCTTGGTACAGATAATTTGCTTCAATAATTCGACTACCAGAGCAGAGAGAGAATGAATGAAAATCCCCTCATCTCCCTAAGAAAAGTGAAGGATCATGTTGCGGTGAGTTGTAGGAGAAACTAAAGCCTAGGGCTTCATCTGACTTTTGATGAACATCTTATACGTTTCTGAAGCTGGTGTCCCCTCAAGATATATATATTCCTA
This sequence comes from Palaemon carinicauda, assembly GCF_036898095.1. Classification (NCBI taxonomy): domain Eukaryota; kingdom Metazoa; phylum Arthropoda; class Malacostraca; order Decapoda; family Palaemonidae; genus Palaemon; species Palaemon carinicauda. The sequence goes on from NC_090745.1 coordinate 71,461,648, forward strand.
TCAAACGAGGTAAATAGTATACATATTTCAATTTCATTTTAGCCCATATAATTTTTCCTCTGTAATTATGCATTTGTTATTATATAGGAATAAGGAAATTAAAACTAATATTGTTTTTCCTTTGCATTTGGACCATATATTAGTTCTTGCATAGAAATAAGAAAAAATGAGACGATAATTGTTCCTTTGTATGTATATATCTTTTTTTATATAGGAATAGGCTTATATTAGAATAGAATATGCATATATATCATATATTTATGAGCACGTATCTTATTATTTGTTTGATTATTTGTTATTACATTTGTAAATCTTTTACTTATATGAGTGAGATATATGAAATAGAATACATATATTCAATAATTACTATTTTTTCAGCATTATTATCAAATGTATATATATATATATATATATATATATATATATATATATATAATGTATATATATATAATGTATGTATATATATATATATATATATATATATATATATATATATATATATATTTGTATATATATACATATACACACACACACACACACACACACATATATATATATATATATATATATATATATATATATATATGTATGTATATATATATATATATATATATATATATATACAGTATGTATATATACATATATATACATATATATATATATATATATATATATATATATATATACATTATGTATATATATACATATATATACATATATATACATATATATATATACAGTATGTATATATATCTATATATATATATGTATACAGTATATATATACTGTATATATATATATATATATATATATATATACAGTATATATATACTGTATATATATATATATATATATATATATATATATATATATATATATATATATATATATATATATATATATATATATATATATATATATACATATATATATATAGAATTTGTTTGTATGTATATAAATTGGTTTTATTTCATTTTTATTGGTTACTATTTTTTTTGGTATAGGTATGGTGTCAGACTTGTTGGCGACTGACGCCGATACTTACTCTGGGATCACACATTCACCTATGTTGCTCCCGTTTACTTCCTTAAGCCGAAATTGCCCTCGTTTCCTTTGTTGAGGAGAGTATACGCCGAGGGCTATGTTGTAGACGTATGTCTGACGGGGACCATCTTGACGCTAGTCTCTTGTATGTATGTTTGTGTTTATTTTTAACGTACGCATGCTCCCGCTAGCCGCTGGTTTGACGTGTGAATAGGTATGTTACTGTACGGTCGAACGTTGGTGTCAACCCGTCATACCCAATACAGTTAAACATAGAGGATGTGCTCTTTTTAGATGTTATATTAAAAGAAAAATTTATTTTCTAATTTCATTTCAAATAAATATCTGGTCTAAATCACAAACTGTTGCCTAATGATTATTGTAAATAATTTAGGCTAAATCATTTTCAGTCGGACATTTTTTTATTATTTAAATATAACTAAAACACAATCTTCTAAAACTTCATGCTAAACGGATATGCATAAAGAATAAAACTCTCACGTTCTCATTCACACACACGCAGTAGTAAAATTATGTATGTACTTAATTTACTTATTTGTATATTATTCTGTTACGGTATTTAAGTATCAATGCCTATACCTATGATATTGATAAATTTTTAATGTTTAATATCGTTTGGTTTTATTATTACTTTTATTATATATTTACTTTACCTCCTTAATATGATATCACTTACAGTAACACATACAACGGCGACAGAAACCAAGTTGTTAAGGACAAATACACTATATTGTGACGAATATATACAATATATCTAAACAGATGCTTGATCACTGAACTAGCGAACTAAATGATCTTAGGGCCCTTTAAATACCAAAGGCATTAAAGGGAAGACAAGAGCGTCGCTTGGATTTCTGTGAGCATTTGGCCGCTTTAGTAGGGTGACCCATTAAGATACTATCGTCAGAGAGTTATGGGGTATTTTCACTGGCCAGACAGTAATACACTGAATTTTTCTCTATGGTTACGGTTCATTTTCCCGTTGCCCACACGCATACAGCGAATAGTCAGGCCTATTTTTTTACATATTCTCTTCTGTCTTCATACACCTGACAACACTGAGATTACCAAACAATTTTTCTTCACCCAAGGGGGTACAGCACCATAATTGTTCAGGAGCCACTGTCCTCTTGTTAAGGGTAGACGAGATTCTATAGCTATTCTGGTCTTCAGTAGTGCCATAGCCTCTGTACCATGGTCTTCCAATGTCTTGGGTTAGAGTTCTCTTGCTTGAGGGTACACTAGGGCACGTTGTTTTGCCTGGTTTCTCTTCCTGTTCTTCTGTTAAAAATTTTATAGTTTATATAGGAGATATTTATTTCAATGTTGTTACTCAGATTCTTAAAAATTTTATTTTTCCTTGTTTCCTTTCCTTACTTGGCTATTTTCCCTATTGCAGCCCGAGGGCTTATAGCATCCTACATTTCCAAATAAGGTTGTAGCGAAGGTAAGGTTGTATATTGAAATTATATATGATTATAACTTGCAGAATGTGTACATTATTAACTTCCTAGATAGTAAATTGAAACAGGGCCTAATAGATGCTAAGGCCACTTCGAGACTTGTACCTCCAGAAATAAAAATGCCTTTGAATTCCAAAAAATAAGAGCATCTTTTTCTGACCCTATCTCTATATGGTATGAAAAAAAAATGTGGCTTAACAAACCTGAAACAATATTAAACTATCCAACAGTTTTCTTCTCCCATCCAGTATGTATGTAAAAGAATACAGGTAATATAATGGTCAGTATGATTTAATATTGATCTATGGAAAATCACTAGATGGATGATATCAGACCAATTATTGGATTACTTTTATAGTAACATATGAACCTTCCCTAATACCAAAACCCCAAAGAGTTATTTTGGGTATTTAGTAGGGCGCGTCAGCAATAGATGGTGCTGCTACAGGTAGACTTCCCTGTCTTCCCTGTACTGACTTTGTTGAATACCTATGAGTCCGAAGTTTCTAATATCTTACACTAGAATGTCTATCGGAAATGTTGCCAGATGCCAGCATTAGGTTCTACTTCGAATCCGTTCCAGAGACCGTAGTGAGATGCTGGGCAGGAATTTTACATTAAAGACAATGCCTCTGAAGGCGATGGATGGGAGCAGTGATGTATTGTATCCAAGTTAAAAATAAGGATCGTAACCTTTGGAGCACAAGAATAAAACGTACACTCGCTAATATCACTTACCTATGTTACTCATATTAACACATGATTAATTTGCAATTGTTTAACGAATAATCATTAAAATAAAGGAGCAAGGATGCAAGTGAATATAATTTACTTTAACTTCTTCATTACAAAATTATAGCACTAAAGAGACATCTGAACCTGAGCAAAATAGAACCAATCGAAATAAAAAAAATAAAATAAAAAATGCTCTGAACAAATAAAAAATGGTTGATCAAAGATATTCTGACTCTTAGACTCGTAGTCTGTTCCAATGCTACATAACTCAAATGAGATCTTACACGTAGCCCTGTGACCTGAAACTTGAATAGCTTGAATATTTTGTTTAAGTACAACAAATCCCACTCACTCAGTCTGAACAATGGCTACCCAGCAATGACTACATAGAAGCATAAAATAATTTCTAAGTCTAAAATTATTATTATTATTATTATTATTATTATTATTATTATTACTTGATAAGCTATAACCCTAGTAGGAAAGGAGGATGCTATAAGCCCAGGGGCTCCAACATGGAAAATAGCCCAGTGAGCAAAAGGTCACAAGGAAAAATAAAATATCTTAAGATGAGCAACAACAACAAATTAAATATTTTCTATATAAACTATAAAAACTTTAACAAAACAAGAGGAAAAGAAATATGATACAACACTATGCCTGAGTGTACCCTCAAGCAAGAGAACTCTAACCCAGGATATTGGAAGACTATGGTACAGAGACTATGGCACTACCCTAGACTAGAGAACAATGGTTTGATTTTGGATTGTCTTTCTACGAGAAGAGCTGCTTACCATAGCTAAAGAGTCTCTTCTACCCTTACCAAGAGGAAAGTAGCCATTGAACAATTAGAGAGCAGTAATTAACCCGTCGGATGTAGAAGAATAGTTTGGTAATCTCAGTGTTGTCAGGTTCATGAGGAAAGAGGAGAATATGTAAGGAATAGGCTAGAGTATTCGGCGTATGTGTAAGCAAAGGAAAAATGAACCGTAACCAGGAGCTAGGGTCCAATGTAGTGCTGTCTGGCCAATCAAAGGACCCCATAACTCTCTAGCGGTAGTATATCAATGGGTGGCTGGTGACCTATGAATGGCCACGCATTTCCTTGCACTCACTCAGCCCTTAGATAATGGCAGCAGGTTTGCTATAGTATCTTCAAGCTGGTCAGTGCACCCTGCTTGGATAATTGGTACCACTGGTACGGGTCCCTCCTCTTCTGTCCCCCGTCTAATGGCACCTTTTCCCAAGGACGCAGTAGGGTTTCTGCTGAAAAAATCGCTGGTTTCAGGGGGGGAGACCAGGTGTGGAACTAAATTCAGTTCTGGCATGGCAGGTCACGGTGCTTCACCTGGGTTCATCCCCTGGACAGGTGAGCATCGGTGTGTGCGTGCTACACACATGAGGTGACCTTTCGGGACTTTCAAGTCGAACATTATACTTTTGTAGAGAGTGAAATTCAGGCAAGATTTTGATTCATAATACAGAATGCAATCTTGCAACGCTAAGGGAATATACACAATAACAAACCTAAATAATCTTGCTTACCAAAAGGAATTAGTTAAAAAGACTAGTCTAGTTAGCAAAGGGCTGGTGCGTTAGAAAAACATATCCCAAATGATTCAGACCCGAGTAGGTACTAATATATATATATATATATATATATATATATATATATATATATATATATATATATATATATATATATATATATATATATACATATATATGTATATATGTATATATATACATATATATATATATATATATATATATATATATATATATATATATATATATATATATATATATCATTAAGTACTTATTTGCGACAAAAATAAGTGTCATTTTCAAATGACACTGGCGGTTTTCCTTAGGAAAGGTTTCCCCGACCGTAACTACGATAATACCGATTTTTTTTCACAGAGAGCTAGTATTTTAGGAAATTTAATAAATGAAGTTCAAGGTATAATATCTTTATAGGGAAATCGTTCGTATGTTCTGTTTATATAACGTTTAATGTGCGTATTGCTCAATCGCGGTGTCTTAAATCCTCAACCTTATCAGTTACCTGGTGTAACAATATCAATTACCTGATATAAGACATTGTTGGGAAGTGCTGCCATTACGATTTAACTGTAGTAAGTTGACTGTCTCTTTCCCTCCAATGAAATGAAACTTTCTTAGTTGCATAATAATAGTATTTTTACCAGATTAAAGTTCAAGTCTTTTGAAATTAAAACAATCTATCACTACTTCATCGTTCAACAAGTTATGAGTTAATACGAACACTAATGTTCGAGAAAAGATTTGGCACACCTGAACTAAATTCAACTCATGATATTACAATAATTATCCTTACAAAAACATAAATTCAAGGCATCTAGATTAATAAAAAAGTAAGTAAAAAAAGGAGATTAATAACATTAGTAGGTGATAAGAATATAAAAAAAAAAGAAACCATGAAACCTTTTTTTTTTTTTAAAGATATCATCATCGAAGACGATGTGTTGTATGTAGAAATTGCTTAGAGCAAGATTTTTAGGTCATCAGTCTCCATTAAGGAATTTTGTCATCCAATTTGATTATTTGTGAATGCACGTGAGGAATGACGCATTTGTTTCTCTTGCTTTTTTTACCGATTTTAGACTACTCTTACCGCAATGTCAGAGCACGGAAATATATATATATATATATATATATATATATATATATATATATATATATATATATATATATATATATATATATATATAAATATATATATATATATATATATATATATATGTGTGTGTGTGTGTGTGTGTGTGTGTGTGTGTATGTGTATGTTCTAATTTGTTATTCACGATCAAAACAGAAAAAAAAACATAGCCAATAAGTTCACTTTTTATATTAGAATTATATTTTACTTCATGAAACATTATTTGATACCTTGTAATAAACTACCTTCAATCTCGTAAATGAAAAAGTTTCCCCTCAAGGCATTCCAGTATCTGATTCATAAACTACAGAAATAAGCTCAATATGAATAATTCATTTAATATTGTTGTTTCGTAAATTACTTATTGCTAATTCATGCAGATATGATCAGCACTCCTGAGGAAATGATTGTTCAAACTGTTATATATCTTTGGATATTACTCGTACTTTTGAACATACTCTTCTTTGTTTTGATATTTTTGACTTTATTTTAATTGAGGGGAAAATAATGGAACATTTGGTCCGAATTGTATTTTCAATTTTTGATCACTCCCATGCTGCAGAGAAAAAAAAATCACTGGCTGACACATTTTTTATCTAAAAAAAAAATATTTCATCGTAGTTGGAAATATGAACTCAAATATTAGATAAAAAAAAAAAAGTACTAGTCATATCTCATTTACGGCATTGAGTTCTATTTACACTCGACAATCTTATATCTGGATATTAACTCTACGGTTGCCTCATTCCATGTATTCACAGATTCACAATTATGAGACTGAAAATCATATACATTAATTGAAATTGTGGCATGGATTCATAGCTTTGTCAGCCTCATCTGCTTACCTGTCTAAATATTCTCTTCAGTAAATTCTGGCTTTTCTTTTGACCTCACTATCAATACTGGAATACTCAGCATCCTCTACCTTGTAATTCCTTGAAAACTTCCAACAATCAATTTCTGTCTTTGTCTCCTTGCTATAGTGTCCCAAGTATAATTGATATTCATGGTTTTCTCCATGTAACTGCATGACCCAAAAATTCACTTCCAACTGATTGATGTACAGTATATTCTTAACTTCTCACCATTTTTCATTAATTGTCTGCTCTACGTCTCCTAAAGTCTCTAAGACTGCAAATCAATTCCTATATTCAATTGCAAAGGTTTCTTTGTTCTTATTATCTAGAAGATTAGTTGTATCAAACCTAAGTATTCTATCTACATTTCTGCTGAGTGGTTTCAGTTTTAATTTCAGTATGGCAATGAGGAGCTGGTGATCACAACCAATATCTGCACTATATATATGGTTTATTAGATATATATATATATATATATATATATATATATATATATATATATATATATATATATATATATATATATATATATATATTTATATCTATATATATATACATATATATATATATATATATATATATATATATATATATATATATATATCTAATAAACCATATATATTAATACATTAATGTCAGGATTCTATTAGCGACCTCGGGATTAAAGTCTCGATGCAAAATCACTCAAAGACAATAGCATCTGAACTGTTAGAAATCGAACCCTGATCCAGGATACTTATATGACAGAGACCGTACTATTCAACCACGTAGCTAAATGGTACGGTTAATTTTATACAAGCATCCTGGACTAGGGTTCGATTCCCGGCCGGTCAGATGCTATTGTCTTTGAGTGATTTTGCCTCGAGACTCTGATTGCGAGGTTCGTAAGAGAATCCAGACATTAATGTATTAAAATACATGGTTTATTTTAAATATGAAAAACACGTTTAAATGTGCAAAATCTCTCTCTCTCTCTCTCTCTCTCTCTCTCTCTCTCTCTCTCTCTCTCTCTCTCTCTCTCTCTCTCTCTCTTTATATATATATATATATATATATATATATATATATATATATATATATATATATATATATATATGTGTATATACATATATATGTATATGTATATATATACATATATATATATATATATATACATATATGTATATATATATATATATATATATATATATATATGTATATATATACATATATACATATATATATATATATATATATATATGTATATATATGCATATATATATGCATATATATATATATATATATATATATACAAATATATATATATATATATATATATATATATATATATATATATATGTATGTATATATATATATACATATATATATATATATATATATATATATATATATATATATATATATATATATATATATATATATATATATATTACGTGTAGACGTGTTAGAAACTCAATAATCATTTTGATGATATGCAAACAAACAATATGATACAGATGCAAAATGTATGTGGCTTTCTGATTAAAGTAAAAGATGCAATGAATAAACTTAACTATGGAGTAAGGCTGACTTAGCCCTGTACAGTCTCTTGCCTGTTAGCAGTTTGTGGATAGGATGTCGGACATAATGACTGGATTAAGAAACAGGTAGTCGAGTGAGGAATATTAACTTGAAACAGATTAAAAGTCCTTGAGAAATTTGGCCTTGTGCCTAATGACAGCCATGTTCGAATTTTGTTTTGACTATGAGTAAATGGACTCACATTTTACATTTGAGACCAATCAACCATGATTTATATTGACCATAACTCTAATATCTACTTGTATGGATCATGAACTGAGCACTGGTTACTATTACTAAAAAAATTATTTTTGCAATATGATTTCAACATTCTTGTAAACTGAAAGACCTTAATGTGTACGGCATATTACCAATAAAAATATGTTTCATTCAAAGGCATTTGTGTGTCTGTTTTGGTCTTCAACCTAGGACATTTGTTAGAATTTTTAGCACTTCTTACCCTCTCTCTCTCTCTCTCTCTCTCTCTCTCTCTCTCTCTCTCTCTCTCTCTCTCTCTCTCTCTCTCTCCCTCTCTCTATTGGTTATTTTATTTTTTTTTTTTAAATAAATCTTACCATCTTATACTTTGGTGAGATGTTCTTGTTTTAAGCTTTATGTAATCAGTAATTTTAACTGCTAGGAAAGTCTTTATAGTTTTTTTCTTTGCTTCTTTTTTCTTTTTTCTTTGCAATAGTTTGTCAACCTGTAATTGGTTAGTGTAATTCACTGCACGATTATCTGTTTCTGTTTTCATTTCAAAATAGTGTTTGCCTTTTAAAAAGGATTATGGAATGAGAAAGAAGTTGGGAATTATTTGTACATCTGAGTTACTTTCTTGCATTTGGTTAAACCCAGTGTGATTTCGTAATATGAAAGACAAAAAAATAATTTTATTGAAATCAAATATTAGAGATACGTTATTCAAAAATATCCAGTTGCTTACTATGAAGAAGATATTGGTCTAAATTTGTAATTAGTGACGCAAAAAATAAGCCTGTTTGGAAATTATAATTTTGGTTGTTTGTACACAAAATTTCATAACCTGAGAACAACAATATTTTGCTATAAAATCATAATTAGATATCATGAGTCTAAAATTATCCACTTAGTAATTTGATGATCATAACATATGATATATGATACATTATGATCATAATAATTATAATTATTCGTCTCTTGCAATTTCATTATTATTATTATTATTATTATTAGTATTATTATTATTATTATTACATTATAGAATCATTATACTGTATGTGTCATTTTAACAAAAATTAGCATATTCATGAGGAATAAGACCTCCCAATTACCGAACTGTCAGCCTTTGCCAGTGACAGTGCGTTCATGGTGTTAATGGGCTTGTAATTCCAGTTAGCTTACATCAAATACAAATGTTGTGTGACGATTACAGATTATCTCTCGCAATGAAGGTTCTATTAAGGAGTACCCGCAGATGCTCACCTCTGCGACTTGCAATAGGGGTAAATCAAATGAACTTCCAATATCTGTCGTACAAATTTTCAATTGTATAACAAAGGGGACATTGCACGGAAACATTTTATCTTTAACGACACACGAACAAACGCGATAAAAGTCTAATACTTTTATCCTCTCGATCTCAGACAAACGACAGCAAAACCCATGAAAGTGTCCGGGTGGTTACACACAGGTATGGCAGGAGGAATTCCTAGTTTATTTATTCTCTCTCTCTCTCTCTCTCTCTCTCTCTCTCTCTCTCTCTCTCTCTCTCTCTCTCTCTCTCTCTCTCTCTGGTCTAGACTAAGATGTATAATTTTTTTTTTCACATGGATGCCATATATTCTAATATCTGCGTAATTTATTCCTATAAATGCGTTACTTGCCTTTGCTAAAATTTTCATTTGTTTTTCTAGTATAATTACATTTACATCAGTGTTTGGGTTCCTTTCGAATACCAACTCTCCTTACATAATAAAGAGTATTTCAAGATTTACTGATAAAAATAGAATTGAACTTCCGGATTGCTTCATTTAATGAACATTTTCCGTAAATGCTTTCCATTTCAATTGTTCATTCCAACCGCTCTCTTGAGGATTTCGGGATTTTCCAGACTTTTAGACAATTCCTGTACAGTGCTCTGCAAAAGTAAACTGTCTTTTTTCATAACGTAGCAGTAGTTTTGCCCTATTTTATTGATAGTTGACAACAACATTAGCCTAGAGGGCGGAGCTAAGTTTTGCGACAAAAGGGAAAAATCAGAAGACACTCGCCCAGCTATCATCTGCATAAAGCAGCAAGTAACGGCAATATGGGACTTTGTCTACACATAGCAACAGCAAGAATGATTTATAATATTACGCAGCCCGCAAGACAATAACGGCCCTCTGGTTACTATATACTTAATAATTCTGCTTAGACCTCATGAATACTTCAATCACGGTTCCTCTATCTAGAAATGATGCCGAATATAGCATAACACTTTTATTGATAATGAACGAATAGTATAGTAGAAGCCCTCTATTTAGAAAGAATGAATGAATCAAGCGAAATGACAGAAAAATTAGAATTACCAATTACAGAACTTTAATTTGATATATCATATAAAGCTCACAAGACTAGGCCTCATTTCCAAAAAGTGTCATTAGAGAGATAAGAAGAGGGCTATTTGAATAAGACGTCACAAAAACAAACATCAATATATACATAATACTGGGCCTAATTGCATAAGGAATGTAAAAAACAAAGACTTTTCTTGTTGCAGAAATAATTTTGATTAGGCCTACTGGATGATTTTTGCTTTAACATTTCAATCTTTTCTGAATTGCTTTATCCATTTAAAAACCGCAAAGTTACTGATGTTAAGCTTATAGTATATTTCCCTTGAGCATTTCAACGGTTGCCCTTATTACGCGAGTAAATTTTCTTGTCCAACAATGTAGACAATCCGACGATGATATTTACTCAACTTTCAGGGCTGTGAGACAATCCAAATGCTGGTGTAACTGAAGAAAAAATGATTATGGAAAAATATCATCTCTAATTTTCTAAACCTGAAGACTTCCTTATTCCTTTTATTTCAAGCATTGGGGAAATCTTGATATATTTTCACGATCTTAGATAGTATACTGGAGAAGAGCTATATTCTAACCGTAAAAATTCCGCTGCATGAATTCCATAACTCCGTCATCTATATGTGAAGGAATGCATCTGGGAGAAAAATAAAAGTTCAAAACGGAAATATTCTAAAAGTGGCTCTACATATTTTTTCTTACAAATTAGACATTAAATGAAAGCTTCTACCATCTCACCAATATAAACAGCAGACTTATATTGGTATGCTTGAGTTCTTAGGATTTATTTAGGTATGAAAACTAAAGAAAACGAATCGTTCGCTTTTGCGGAGCACTTTGCTGTACAGTACTAGCGTCAACTTTTATGACATAGATTTCAGAATATTTATTTCCATTAATCGTTGTTAAACTTCTCTAGAATTTGAAGTTTGAACTAGGGTATTATATGGCCTGGAACACCGGATTTGATTTTAAAAGTTTTATGAATTAAGCTCTCTTTGTTAGAGAGAGAGAGAGAGAGAGAGAGAGAGAGAGAGAGAGAGAGAGAGAGAGAGAGAGAGAGAGAGAGAGAGAGAGAGAAATTTGAGAAGAATTTGCTTCTTAAACTGTGATCTCTCCATTCACATATTTTAGTGCATTTTGTCAGTTTACAGAGGACACGTCCTTACCTATAACAGAAGCGTTCAGTTGAGAATATACTAACGCCAGTGAGCATTGATTGTCTTTTTTTTTTCTTTCTTTTTTTCAATCTCTTGAGCTTTTGAATATTTGTAGTTGCGTTTAGGCCCCATAGCCTTTCGTGCAAGTTCTTATATTAAAAATTTAATATAAACATTCAGACCCTGGTCTTTGCTCCCTTTACACTGAATGATACACTGATGTACTGAAATTGCCGTTGTTATGATTTATCAATGTAAAAGACTTAAGCAGCCAATAATTACCCCACCCCACCCCTTTATTCCAATCATTGTGTTTCATCTACACATATAAACACGCACACAGGCTTGTTTACTAGTCCTTCCAGCTTTGTTGGCAGAGCATAAATTTTTTTCACAAATTTCATTCTAATCCAGGTCATTAAATCTGTCGACTTCATCTTTGCGTGTTAAAGATACGAACCGGAGGTTTAAACAGTGATCATTCATACGAAAACGTTTCCCTTAGCTTTGATGAGAAAACTTTTACCATATAGATCAGAGCAAATGGTGGATTTAAGTCGTCTCCAAGTTTAAGAGGGTGTTAAAGTTTCTTTTTTATTACTTTGAAATATAACAGAGATTTTAACATAGTATCACGCTCATGGACAAACAAAACAAAGACAAATCCTTTGACCTTTTGAAGTGTATATAAATGGCTTGTGGAATTTGAAATACAGTTGGAATTTTTTTCATTGACTTGTTAATTTTCTAACATTATTAACAAGACTCGTTTAATAGCCGGTTTTGAAATTGAAAAAAAAAAAATTACAAAGGTGATGTCCGTGTCCAAAGTTAAAGGAAGTTCAGTTTAGAAAGTTATTTCCTCTAAAATATTTGGTATAACTGACTGTTAACGGTACATGAAAACCTCAAGTACATTCATATATAATAATTCCCAGGAAAAGATGCGTTTACGCAGTGCTTCATTTCGTAAGAAAAAAAAAATCCAAAGAATCAAATTGCCTTTTTTAAATGTTATAATGTTTTGGCATTAATATTTGTAGCTATATGTATCTATCTAGATACACACACAATTATATATATATATATATATATATATATATATATATATATATATATATATATATATATATATATATATATATATATATATGTATATATATATATATATATATATATATATATATATATATATATGATGATTTTTCACATTTATACTTTTATTCATATACATTCATGTGAGTCATAAATACCTCTTGATATCGGATTCTCTCTGCCTCGGAATCAGAGACCCAAGAAGGAATTAACTCAATGATAATAGCTTCTAGTCTGCCAAGGAGTCGAACCCGGGCCCAAGAAACTGAGGTTCTAGTGACTTACCACTTAACCACAAAGAGAGATAAAAATTTATTACAACTCTCCCATACACAGTCTTGTTCAACTTAGGTTTTCTGTGCTTAGAATCGAAATCAACCCAGCTACACCATCGTAGCGTGTTGGTAAGTTTGCAATACTTGGCTATGATTGATTATAACTTTGCACATTTATACGTTTTCTTCAAGTATATTCGTATCAGCCATAGTACCTCTTAAGATTAGATTCTCTTATCATAAAGTTAATTCCCTCTTGTCTCTCTGATCCCGAGTCAGAATTTCATAGTTCATCAATTCATCGTCTTCTCTACCTTCTGTTTTTTTGTAATTTCTAGGGACCTGTTCTGTTATTCTAACTGTCCATCTATTATCTGTGTCATTATATGTCCTACCCATGTCCATTTCTTTTTTTTTACATGTTGTTAGAATTATTCTTTCCATAACCCTTTGAGTTTTAACTACCTTATGTTCTGAGGCTTTAGTAAGTTTTCAAGATTTAGATCCCTTCGTTAATGCTGGTAGGGCTATCTGATTAAATACTTTTCTTTTTAGAGAAAGTGGCATCTTACTTTTTATAATCCTATTTTGTTTAAGAAAAACTCTTTTTTTCAACGTTATTTTTCTTTTAATTTCGGTCTCATGTCTTTGGGAATCACTTACTGTCTGTCCTAGGTCCATATATTCATTAACAATCTCTAGGGGTTTGCCCATAATCAAACTTATTTGATGTTTCTCTTCATTTTCAAAAAATATTACCTTAGTTCTACTCGTTTTCCTTTTTAATCATACAGGTGTGATTTCACTATTCAGATCTTCTATCATCTTTTGCCATTCCTCCCATGATTCACTACAAGATTGCTCTGCTCCCTATATAGATATCTTCAAGTATTCTAACATAAGATTAGTCAATTTCTCGTGTTTGAAATGTTTTCATTACTGTTAAAGTTTTGACAGAATCAAAAGCTTTCTCATAGTCTATAAATTCCATGAATGGATATGGTTAATTGTTGAATACCCACTTTTAAAGCCAGGCTGTCCTCCAGGTTTATTAAAGTCTAGCTGTCTTTCGATTCGCCCCAATATAATCTTTGTAAATATTTTATATATTACTGAGATTAAACTTACTGCACAGAAATTTTTTAGGTCTTTTGTGCCTTTCTTATTTTGAATTAGTATAAAGATATATATTTACACACACACACACAAACGCACCACACACACACACAAACGCACCACACAACACACACACACACACACACACATATATATATATATATATATATATATATATATATATATATATATATATATATATATATATAAATATATATATATATATATATATATATATATATGCATATCTATAAACACAAACATAATTTATATATATATATATATATATATATATATATATATATATATATGTGTGTGTGTGTGTGTGTGTGTGTGTGTGTGTTATTACTAGCAAAGCTACAACCCTAGTTGGAAAAGCAAGATGCTATAAGCCCAAGGGATCCGACAGGGAAAAATAGCCGAGTGGGGAAATGAAAAAAGGAAATAAATAAGCGATGAGAAAAAATTAACAATAAATTATTTTAAAAACAGTAACATCAAAACTGATATGTCATAAATAAGCTATAAAAAAGACTTATCTTAGCCTGTTCAACATAAAAACATTTGCTGCAAGTTTGAACTTTTTAAATTCTACTGAATCTACTTATTAAGAAAATCATTCCACAACTTGGTCAAAGCTGGAATATAACTTCTAGAATACTGTGTAATATTGAGCCTTATGATGGAGAGAGCTTGACTATTAGAATTAACTGCATGCCTAGTATTAGGAACTGGATGGAACTGTCCAGGAAGATCTGAATGTAAAGGATGGTCAGAATTATTAAAAATCTTATGCAACATGCATAATGAACTAATTGAACGACATTTCCAGAGCTTAATATATAGATCAGGAATAAGGTATATATATATATATATATATATATATATATATATATATATATATATATATATATATATATATATATAAATTTCTACCTCATACTTGGGATCGAACGCTAGCCCCTTCTAATGAAAGGCCAGGTCGAAACCAACCATGCCACGAGAGCCCATAAAAGGAAATCTGAACCTGACACTTATCTAGCTGTCCGAGGATTTACCTGGTGAGAAATCAGTCTCTTTACCAGCGAGTTTTACCAGATTTCCCCGGGCCACCACGTGACACAATTGGTAGTAATTCATTCAAATTACCCCTAATGAGTCAATATGGATAAATATCAACACAACATCGTGTTCAAGTAGAAATTTATTTCTATTTGAACACGATGTTGTGTTGATATTTATCCATATATATATATATATATATATATATATATATATATATATATATATATATATATATATATACATGTGTGTGCGTGTGTGTATATATGTGTGTATATGAATGTATGTATATACGTATATATATATATATATATATATATATATATATATATATATATATATATATATATATATATATATATATATATATATATATATATATATATGTATATATATATAAATATATATATATATATATATATATATATATATATATATGTGTGTGTGTGTGTGTGTATGAATGTATAAACATACGTATATATATATATATATATATATATATATATATATATATATATATATATATATATATATACACATACATATATATATATGAATATGTATATAGTATATATATATATATATATATATAAATATATATATATATATATATATTCATATATTTATATATATTTATATATATTCATATATATATATATATATATATATATATATATATATATGTATATATATACATATATATGTATATATATATACATATATATATATATATATATATATATATATATATATATATATATATGTATATATATATATATATATATATATATATATGTCCCATCGGAACTTGGGTTATTTCACTTTATTACAAAAATACATTGCGTACAGCCAATACTCTCAGGTGAGTACCTTGTCCACTGATGGTACTGACTAACCCTCGGCAAGCAAGATGCAATGTTGCTCTATCAACATGCTAAATTGTTAGGTTTTGTGGAATTCTCTACTCTTAAAAACGTCAGTAATAGTACAGTATAAAACACATACAGTATTTTCCATACAAGGATTAGGACTATTTTCCATACAAGGATTAGGACACTAATCCCCACCCCAAGGTCCTCACTCTGGGAGGAGGTGCGCACTCGACCTCCCTAGTCTATGATATATGGAGGACACTCCGACCCGGAATATGGCATGGCATGAACTAGACAGAAATGCAACACAATATATATTCATAGAAATCACCCCCAAATAATAGCACATCTTCCACAAAAAAATAAGAAATGCAATATTGCATGCAAAAATGTAGACAATATAATACAAAATAATTTCCCTCATTTATTCATATGACCTCTGCAACTAAAATACAGAATTATATAAATATCAGTATTACAAAACCACATCAATAACCTCCCTCTGGTTGCCGACAATACGGGCCTTTTGGGCGGAACAGGTGTAGGAATAGATATTTCTTCAACCCTCGATTTTACTTGCCTGGGTTTACGGCACAATTTCGCAACACATCTCACAATCACCATTTCGCCATTTTTAAAATCACTACTACACATGCACTTGTAACTATCAATCGGTGGCCACTAGCCGTTTTCCCGAGGAAATCATTCATCTTCCTGCCCTTCACTTATAACTTTGAGTATAAGGTATTCACATCTACACATCCTCTACCACTGCCTTTCCTCAAGGCTGAGCTGTAATCCCGTAGCCACTTGCCCTTCGGGAACCACCTAGGCCTCAGCAACCAGGAATCATATAACTACATAAATCCAACAGCATTCACCTGACATATCACACCTGACCTATTCAACCTCTGATTGTTTTTAGGCTCACTCAGCAGTATGTCATACGTAATACTACTCTCAGCAAAATTACCACAACACTTAACGTGTACATTAAGCACCATCATAAGAACACATTGCTATCATCAAGTTTATTTAAAACATGTCATAAGAAGAAATGAGGTCTGTTCAAACAACAACAGTAAAAAAAAAAGAAAAAAAAATTCTACTCATCAACTCGAGGAATGTCACGTATGCAGGGGTAAGGATGTATACTCTGATTGACACTTTTGAAAACTACCTCTTCCAGCACTACATGTATGTATGCCTGATGATGCTCAGACACTGCACCTTTAATGATGTTTTGTATCACAATTGTATTAGATTCAACCATCTTTACTGGGTATGGATCCAAATACAATAGCTCTAGTTTGTGTTTCCTAGGTTGTAATCGTATCAAATACACACGAACGCCCACAAATACTTTAATCGGTACAGTTTTGAACCGACCATCATATTTTACGCTGTGTTTTTCCTTAGCTCTTTTCAGAAACCTTTCAGTGGTGTTCATTACTCTCCTTAAAAGATTTAGTAAATAGACACGGTATTGCTCAGTTGAATAATTTGGCAACTGTTGCAATTTAATCAGGACCATATATGGTAAAACAGGATCCTGTCCATATACTAAAAAGAAAGGCGTGCCCCTGAGCGAAGCATTATATGCAATGTTCAAAGCTAGCTCAACTGTAGGAAGTATGGTGTGCCAATGAATGGGGTCATCAGCCACTAAGTAACGTAAAATTCGCATCACTTCCCTATTATGGGATTCCACTAAGCCATTAGCTGAAGGCCTATATGCGGTCAGTAAAAAGTGTTCAATTTTCATCATGTCCGTGACCGATTTCACCACCTTATTTATGAACTCGAGACCATTATCACTTATCAAAATTTTTGGGCAACCAAACCTAGTAATGAAAGAGCACAACGCCTGGGCTAATGAATTAGCGGATTTATCCAATATTGCGTAAGTATGAGTGTAACGAGTAAATGCATCCACAAATACACATATATACTTATGTTGTGTTAAACCAGCAGCAAAACAAATGGGTCGCTCTTTACCTTTATCAACTCGTTGAGAAATTATGCCACCAATAGCTATGCTACTCGCATCTGTTGTCACTAAAAATGGGCGTTCAAAGCTATGATATACAAGTAAGTCATTGCTATTTAAGGCAGCTTTCAAATGGTTAAAGGCCCTTTCTTCTTCCAATCCCCAATTTATTACTTTTTGTTTCTTTAAAGCATCTAAGGATCTTGATATCTCTCCAAAATCTCATGAATATATGGTAATACCCAGCGAGCCCAAGGAACCCAGCTACTTCCTTAGGGGTATGTGGGCTGGGGAATCTCTAATAGCTTCTACTTTACTGGGGCACAATTGGATACCTTCTAGGATTATTATGTAACCTAAAAATTCGACCTGTTTAGAGAAAATGTTGCAATTTGACAAATTTGTTTTTAAACCATTACGTCGTAATACTTCTAAAAATTTACGAATATTATTATGTTCTTCAGCCGTTTTCCCTGTAATTATGACATCGTCTAAATAAGCAAGAACATTTACCTAATTAAGGGAGACAAAACCACCATCATTACTCTAGAAAAATGACTTGGATCATTTTTAATACCGAAAGGAACAAATTAAACTGAAATAGTTGATCATTACCTATAAATGCCAATTTACATTTACTTTCTGGGTATTTGATAGTACCCAGACTTTAAATCAATAGATGTAAAATATTTACGATCCAGTACCCTCATAAGTAATTCTTCGATCGAGGGCAATGGAAATGCATTGTCCTTAGTGACTGACATTCAACTTCTATAATCAATACACAATCTTACCGAGCCATCAATTTTCCTAACATATACTATTGGAGAAGCCCAGAGGGATTCGCTCTCCTCGATTATCCTTTGTTCCCATAATTTACTAATTACCCTTTCTATCTCTCAATGGAAATGAAGGGGTACCATATAAGGCCTTGACCTGAGTGGCTCCACCTGCCCAGTTTCAATTCTAAAGGTAAATCAATCAATCCTTCCCGGTGGCTCATCTCCAATTGCAATGTGACGGGCCGAGAGAGGAGTTGTGAAATCAAAGGCAGATTGGAAACGACTGAGTTGTATTGTTGTGGAACACTCTCCTTATATACAAAACCTCAAGGCAACAGGACATGACAAGTTCACAAGACAGACAAAATCACAGAGGAAAAACCAGACTTGAATTTTCATGTTCGTTTTAGTGCGAGGGAAGAGCGAAGATACAACCATAATATATACAAAAGGAATTATGTACAATTGTGTGAAACACAGTTGGTACATGGCTCCCCCCCTAAAAATGACATACTGTACATGTTAAATAGGGCGCCCTGATCTAGAGAGGCGAACTGTAGGCGGGTCATCTGGCAGAAGATAAGCAGGTTTTAGACGATCAATGGAGACCCAGTCTTCTTTGCCCCGAATGTTTAGGAGGAATGCTTTCGGACTGCGTCGGATCACAAGGTAAGGTCCCGTGTAAGGGGGCGTTAACGGTGGCTTGCTGGTGTCGTTGCGCAGGAAGACGTGCGTTGCAGAGTGCAAGTCTGTTGGTATGTGATGCTTCGCTGGGGGCTTGTAAGTCTGGCGGCACGGAGTAAATTTTCCCACGACGTGACGTATGCGCTGGAGATCGTTGGAGGAGGTTGTAGAAGGAAAAAACTCGGCAGGGACGACCAACGGGTCGCCATACACCATTTCGGCTGCCGAGACGTCGAGGGCGTCTTTAGGAGTGGTCCTTAGTCCAAGGAGGACCCAGGGAAGCTGAGTAAACCAGTTGCAATCCTTGCAGCGGGACATCAAAGCTGCTTTGAGGGTGCGATGAAAACGTTCAACCATTCCATTGGCAGCGGGGTTGTAGGCCGTTGTGTGATGTAGGATGATGCCCAGGAGATTCGCTAATGACGTCCATAATTGAGAGGTGAAAGTGGTTCCCCTGTCAGAAGTAATATGCTCAGGGATACCGAATCTTGAAATCCATCCAGAGAGTAAGGCAGATGTACATGAGGCGGACGTTGCAGTTTCCATGGGAATGGCTTCAGGCCAACGAGTGGAGCGGTCGATGACGGTAAACAGGTAACGATGTCCTTGTGATGTGGGTAGGGGGCCTACAACGTCGACGTGAATGTGTGCGAAACGACGCTGAGGTTGAGGAAAGGTGCCCACTCCTGAATCCGTGTGTCGATGTACTTTGGAAGTCTGGCAAGAAGTACAGGCACGGACCCAATCCTTAGCATCCTTAGAAATGCCGTGCCAAATGAACTTTGCCTTCAGCAGCTGTGCAGTAGAACGGCACGAGGGATGTGAAAGGCCGTGGATGAAATTAAACACCTGTCGGCGCATGGGAGCAGGAATCCAAGGTCGCGGTCTACCAGTACTGACGTCACAGAGGAGGGTGGTGTTGGAGTTTTCGAGGGGAAAATCCTCCCAACGGAGGGACGTGCAGGATGTCCTACAAGCTTGATACTCTTGATCCTGTCGTTGGGCTTCAGCCAGGGCGTTGTAATCCAATCCCAGTTGAACGGCAGCCAACGTGTTTCTTGACAGGGCATCGGCAACGGGATTCATTTTCCCAGGGACGTATTGTAGGGTGCAATTGTATTCAGCCACGGCGGAGAGATGTCGGCGTTGACGGGCGGACCAGGCGTCAGACTGTCGAGTGAAGGCGTGCACCAGAGGCATGTGGTCTGTGCGAATGACGAAGGGCGTACCTTCTAAGAAATGGCGAAAGTGACGGACAGCCAGGTGCACCGCCAGCAATTCTCGATCGAAGGTAGAATAACCCGATTCTGCCTTGGACAGTTTTCTGCTGAAGAAGGCCAATGGGCGGGGCGAGCCTTTGACCACCTGCTCGAGTACTGCACCAATAGCGACGTCGCTGGCATCGGTGGAGAGAAGGAGAGGGGCGTGTGGGATAGGAAAAGTGAGAGCCGCAGCAGTTGATAGGGCCTTCTTTGCATTGTAGAAGGCCGCTTCTTGAAGGGGACCCCACTTCAGGTCCTTTGGCTTGCCCTTGAGGGAGGCGTAGAGGGGAGCAAGAGTGGCGGCAATGGCTGGCAGAAAACGGTGATAATAGTTGATCATGCCCAAGAATTCCTGCAGAGCTTTGACGGTCGAGGGCGTGGGGAAATTCTGAACGGCTGCTACCTTCTCAGGGAGGGGATGGACTCCTTCAGGAGTGATACGGTGCCCTAAGAACGACACTTCGTTGGCGCCAAAGGTACACTTGTCGTACCGGACTACAAGGCCGTTTTGTTGCAGGCGGTCGAGCACGATGCGCAGGTGACGGAGGTGTTCCTCTTTTGAGGAGGAGAACACAAGTATGTCGTCCACATAACATACACAGAAAGGGAGGTCCCCTAAGATGCCATCCATGAGACGTTGAAACGTTGCCCCAGCATTACGAAGGCCAAAACAGGAGTAATTGAAGGTGTATATACCAAACGGAGTGGTGATGGCGGTCTTGGGGATGTCTTCTGGGTTCATTGGCACCTGATAATACCCCTTCAGGAGGTCGAGCGTAGAGAAAACCTTTGCTTTGTGCAGGTAGGAGGTTACATCGGCAATGTTTGGGAGGGGGTATTGATCCGGTTCTGTTTGCATGTTCAGGCGCCTGTAATCCCCGCACGGACGGAGGGAGCCGTCTTTCTTCAGAACGATGTGTAAGGGTGACGACCATGGGCTGGAGGCCTTTTGGCAAAGGCCCATTTTCTCCATTTCGGCGAACGTCTGTTTGGCGGCTGCCAATAGTTCCGGTGCCAGACGTCTGAATTTTGCGAAGACTGGGGGTCCCGTCGTCTTGATATGGAGATAAATACCGTGCTTAGCAGGAACCGTGGGCGTTTGGCGAAGTTCTGGACGGAAAACTTCCGGGTACGACGTGAGGAGGTGGGCGTAGGCATCCGTGGGTGCGCTGATGTGGAGAGCGAGGTTAGAGGGGGCGGGTTGAAGAGGTGTCGACAAGTACGAGTCTGCGTTGACCAATCGTCGGTGGGCGACATCGACCAGAAGGTGGAAATGAGAGAGGAAATCCGCACCGAGGATTGGCATTGTGACGTCAGCAACGAGAAACTTCCAATTGAATTTACCGTTTCCGAATGATAATGTGAGGCTCTCGTAACCGTAGGTGGGTATCGCAGATCCGTTGGCAGCTACCAAGCGGACGTCGGCAGATGTAGACAGACTACGTTGTGCCTTGAAGAGTTTCCTTGGCAAAAGAGAACGACAAGCACCCGTGTCTACCAAAAATCGCACGCCCGTTCCTGCATCCTGTAAAAAGAAAAGATTAGAAACATGGGAGGCCACCGCCACAAGCGATGGCCTACTTACACGTTTTTTGGCCACTGACAATCTTTGGCACATTTCTTCGCGGTTGCCCCGAATCTGAAGTGGTAGTAGCAAAACTGCGGTGGATGGGAGGTAGTAAGTGGCTGTAGAAGTCGTTCGTTGGGGCGCGAGCGATTGGTGGGTGGTGGGCGGCTTTGTCGCCGCTTCGGCACGTCACGGGGTAGGCGTGTATGTCCTACGGCATTCATGTCAGCTTCGGTGTTCGTTGAATAGGCATCCTCGTCGTCAGGGGTGGAGGCGTTGATGGAGGTCTTGAAGTGGCTGTCCATAAGGGCGTCGGCTTTGGTCATCAAGTCCTTTATGGGTAAACTATCGACATCGGGTATGGCAGCGCGCACAGGTTTAGGTAAACGGCGTATCCAAAGGGCACGGAGTAGGTTCACCTCACGAGGAGAGCCGTCTGCGGCAGGTTTAAGGCGAGCGATACTGGTCATTTCCCTGAGGGCAAGCGAAGCCCTTTGGTCCCCCAACGGTTGTTGCGAGAGCTGAAAAAGCTTTGCTATACGGGCGGCTGGCGACGGCGAGTACTGTTGCAGAAGGTATGATTTGAGGTCGTCATACGCTATTGGGGTGTCTCCTTGTTCACAAAGCCAGTCGGATATTTCTGGGAAGGTGTCCTCGGGTATCGCCGCGAGAACATAATCCGCTTTGGTGGTTGAGCGAGTCACGCCCCTGATACGAAACTGGACTTCTGCGCGCTGAAACCAAGCAAACGCCTCTCCGCTGGCAAACGATGAAAGTTTGAATGGAGAGGCCGTAGCGCCAACTGCCGTAGAGTCCGTCATAGTACCAACGATGGAGGGGCGAGGGGGTGGGGGTGGAAGGCTGTGGAAGCGAGTCGACTTCTGGGGTCACCAATGTGACGGGCCGAGAGAGGAGTTGTGAAATCAAAGGCAGATTGGAAACGACTGAGTTGTATTGTTGTGGAACACTCTCCTTATATACAAAACCTCAAGGCAGCAGGACATGACAAGTTCACAAGACAGACAAAATCACAGAGGAAAAACCAGACTTGAATTTTCATGTTCGTTTTAGTGCGAGGGAAGAGCAAAGATACAACCATAATATATACAAAAGGAATTATGTACAATTGTGTGAAACACGGTTGGTACAGCAATTACATCGGAATAATTATTAACAATGTTACTAACTACAGGTTGATACTCTGGTGGACGTTCGTCTGTGGGGGCTGGAGTTGTGGCTCCCAAGATCCCATTATTAGTAATTTCACATAACTCTAATTCACACACGGAATCACTTCCTAACACAACTCCCTTATTTGACAAATTAACTATCGTTATATCAGCTCTGTTCTCTTTTATTTCTGACAAGCCCTCTAAGACTACGTGTGCCCAATTGTCATGGGGTTTAACAAAGACCTTGGTTCTTTCTGGAAGAGGCTGACACGGGGTCACTGATATGCTCGTAATTGTCTGAGTAGACAACACTTCTCCTTCAGGTAAAGCTGTTACCTTACTTAATTGTCTCTCCGTGCCCGCACAAGCACTTACTCTCTTATGACTTTCTATCGGCAAAATGCCCCCTCCTGCTTTTACTGTTATTGTATCTTTTTCCCAAAAAATGCATATTGATTATCACTGATAAAATCTAACCGTAATATAGCCTCGATTCCTGGAATTCCCAAGGTTGGCAAGACAAAAAAAATCATGTGTAAACTTCACATATCCCTCCTTAAAGTTGATGGACGATGTATGCCTTACATGTAGTTTATTTCCTCCTGGCGTGTCGAGGATGATGGATGCCACTGACTGTAGTTGGTTTAAGAAGAATCTTTTTTTCAATCAGTGAAATGCTGGCTCCTGTGTCGATCAAGGCTCGAATGGACTTATCAGGTAGGTTCATCCTTACTGCTAACATTCCTAGCTGCCCATTAGGAAAAAAGGGTACATGCCAACGACCCCGCGTGCAATGCCACTGCCATCTGCTCCTGTCCCTAGTGTTGCAGGGGTGAGGTCGGGGCTACCGATGGAGGTCCCACTGCCTGCTCTAACAGGTCCTTCGTAGTCCCTCTCACCGCTGACTTGGCTGCTACTTATGATGCCATGCGGGGTGGGGGGGGGGCATCAATCTCCCTCGTATGCCCCTTCCTCTGTTTCCTTTTCCTCAGATGTTGGGGGTGGGGTGCGTGTGCCAAGGCCTGACCTCCCTCCGTGTTTTTTGCTGGCCACTCTTGAGATAGATGACCGTAGGCCAGACAAGTGTAACAGCGGGGGAATCCTTGGGTGGGACACTCCACTCGTCGGTGCCCCTCTCCCCCACACTGCCAACATCTGAAGAGTTTTCTCATCTGCTGACTGCGTTCTCCCCTCTCCCGCTTTGGGGATTGGTGAGTGCCTCTCTAGGCTGCCAACTTCTCGGAATCGGTGCAGTTATTCTCAGTCATTTTTTCTTCTGGCAAACTGTCCAGAATGTTTTGTATCGCCATCCCTCATCTGCTAACGAGCGATTGTTATCCAACAAATAACCACATAAATACAGGTTTATTAATCTGCGAAAATGTTTACGGGCAATCACATTTTTATCACCTTCTGGGAGATTAGGACTCCATATAGCAAACGAATCATAATCCCGAAAAATGTAAGTTACAAAACTGAGAATGTATTCACTTTTCCGAATTTTTGGTTTGTAATTTTCTTTTATGTCCCCTTTTCTCGCATTAGGTAAGGCGTACTTCTCAATTAAGCGTCGTTTTATTTCAGTATAAATTCTTAAACTGTCTTGTGGCCAATACATTACCTCAATTGCTGGAGCATCTTTCAGCAACCTAATTACTTGAATAGCTTTTGCTCTGTCTGAGCACCCATAAGGGGCTACTTCAAAGTCTCTCAAAAACACTTCAATTGATTGAAACCCTTCATTTGGCCGTTGATTATCAAAAGGTCTAACATTTGCCTGGAGTTCTGGCAGTTTTCGAACTACGACGTTAAGCGTATTTTCCCTCGGCTGTGCATGTGTACTTTCACTTGTGTGCGTTTGAACTTCGTTTATGTATGTCGGATATGCTGTGGTTGCGTTCCACTCGTCTTCTCGTTCAACCAAGAATCTCTTCATTAACTCTGCTACGTTATCTAATTTATTTTCTAAGTCCTGCATTCGTACTTCTCATCTATATCCTTCATCGACATCACTATCACCAACTGCTCTTTCGTTTTCATCTCCCACAGTAGCAGTGTCTGCTATCTTAATTTTCGCGTACCTAGGCATCTTGAACTTTCATTTTACTGGCTTAAAGAACAACTTCACTCACAGCATACACAAACAGACATATTTGTAGACCTGACACCAATATGCCCCATGTCAATGGATAATGATTCATCGAAACCTGGCTTTTTCACTTTATTTCAAAAAGGTTCGTGAATATACTGTGTACAGCCGATACTCTCAGGTGAGTACCTTGTATACTGATCCCTCGAATGGTACTGACTAACCCTCGGCAAGCAAGATGTAATGTTGCTCTATGAACATGCTGAATTTTTATGTTTTGAGGAATTTTCCACTGGGATGGAAATATACTGTCAAACACATCACCTTATGATTCTACGAACATGACAAGTATAACAGAGTTCAGTGATCGTACCCTCCAATTCATGACAGTCAGAGTACTCTTAAAAAGGCTAGTAATCTTAAAGTATAAAACACAAATTTTCCATACAAGGATTGGGATATAAAACGGATTTTGAGCGAAGCGAAAAATGTATTTTTGGGTGATGTAGCCATGTCGTCCTGATGGAAGTTCCTATTAAGTAGCTTTCTAGTGTATATTTGACTACAGTGATATTCCCAGAGAATTTTACCTTAAGGTATCCAGAATTCTAACTCCTAAATAATCTCACAGGGATATCGCATAATATCAGAGGACGTATTCTTGACACGTCACATAGTTATCTTCACCCTGAACAGTATTAACGCTTCGAGGGGGTATAGTGACAAGAATCTGAAACGAGAATGAAAAGAGAGCCGCTCATAAGGCATCTCTCCTATTCCGTTTCCAGTGTGTATCTGATGAAGGCGGTAGTGCCCTCTTTATTCCTTGTAGCGATGTACGAGGTGTTACAGATACTGTACTATAGGGAGGGGTCAACAGGCCCTTTTACAATAAAAGGAAGGGCGGGTCCATCAGGACGACATGGCTACCTCACCCAAAAATAGATTTTTCGCTTAGCTCAAAATCCATTTTTTGGGCTCAGGCCATGTCGTCCTGATGGAAGTTTACCAGAGCATTACTGTATCTGTGGATTCTTAATCAGTGCCTTACTCTCAAGAAAGTATTTTCCTGGTCCATCTAGACCTAGAGACCTATGATGTTACCGTCATACATCATTTCATCTAAGCATGAACTATGTTAGTGCTTCCTACCCCCTACAGGGAAGAGTCATACTAGACTCTGGAAAGTCTCGAGGAGTACATAAGAATTTATGGATGACAAAATGACAAGCTTGTATAGTGGTCTCGCCCTATACAATATAAAGCAAAGTTTGTATAAGAGTCACCAATGTCAGTATGAATTTGTGACACCTTCCCCAATGTGACTACTCTTATAAACTATTGGATAATGGTTGTATCCGCATAGGAACAAATTTTGCCTCTTTGCCACCAACCCGTTAGGGTACCACGTCAACCCTTCCAAGGAAGGGTTAGAGTGAGTGGACTTTTGCTTGAATCAGGGAACAGTCTTGAAAGACATAAAATGATAAAAATATCCATATTTTAATCTTAATGCTCATCACATTTTTAATAAAATGAGTGTGGGTGAATAAGTTCACTATGAACTAGTTTATTAAAATTTAATAAACGTACATATCAGATCAACATTTATAAAATTTATAAAATGTGGATGATATGCATTAAAGCATAAAGAAAAACAGTCAACAGAAAATATTGTTTCATCTACTAGGAAACAGATTTTCCACTTCACTTGAATTATTAATAATAATGATATAGTCTGTATACTGTTTATATACACTAGCGTAAAAAACGCTTGGCACAAGTGCCGTATTATGCTGTAGATTACCGACGTCAATGGAACAGTTTGTAAGGACACTTTCGTGGCCTATCGCTCAGCGTGTAGTAACAGACAGTGACTACACGTGCACCCTCTTAATTAATCGTCCCAAATTAATCACACTGTTCCTCGCAGACTTAAAACAGAAGGTTAAAGAATTCTACCTGCTGCTACCACAGATCTCATAAGCTGCTCCACTTGCTTCGCATAGTGCATGAAGAACGCCTTGGATGACTACCAGCCGGTGTGCAAACAAGGATGTTAAAAGCCCATATAATTAAAGAAATTTTATGGAAGAGGCAACTTTCCTCGGATCATGACTAACGGGTGTACTGTCTGGATCCGTTCTGCGAATAACACGGGTGAATTTCGCTCTTAGTTATAGATAACTTTGAACCCAAGGTTTCTCTTCTGAACAGCTGTCCTCCCATAAAGTCTGAAGTTCTATGAAGATAGACCTTTAGGCCCTCCTCTGGACATAGAGATGCATCTTCCTTCAGAGGGGAGATTCTCTAGGGACCCCACCTGTTGGTGGGTAGCTTGTTCCTGGAAGAAACGTTGGGTCTGGAAATAGATTCAGTTCTCCCTCCAAGAACTGGACGTGACCTTCCTCTCTAGAGAGAGCCACTATTTCACTAACTCTGGCCCCCAAAGCGAGTACAAACAGAAATATGACTTAAATTCAAAACTTTCTAAGCACATTCTTCATTGTTCATTGATTATACACAATGAGGAATCACATATAATGACCAAGCAAAGGGTCTTTGGATGCGCTGAAGGGCTAGTTCATTAAGAACGTCGTTAGAAAGGTCGACCTGTAGGGCATATGGTATCTGACTTGTCAAGGCAGGCTTGAACAATAGAATTGTGTTGGATGCTAAACCTTGCTCATGAAGGTGAATGAAGAATGATAAATAGGAATCTGTCGGAATTTCTTTCGGTTTCTTCGCCTTGACAAAGGATAGCTATTTCTTCCCTGAAGCCTCATAATGTCTTCTGGTTTCCTCCAAAAGTCTAAACTGACTTTTAAACACCGAATCTTTTTCTCATCGTTAAGGAGAGAAAATCATGAGATGTAGGTTCCGTGTTTTCTGTGATGGAGCGAAGACAGTCGACTTCTGTACTCGCTGAGACAGGGATGGATCCGGTAGCGGTGCGAATTTTAGTCGTAGTTCCAATGCCAGAGGGAACCACACACTATTTGGCCACTTGTGGGTCACTATTGCTGCTTTCCCTTTGAAGGATCTCAGCTTATCGAGGACCTTCAAAAGGAGGTTGTGCGGAGGGAACAGATAGATACTGGACCATCTGTTCCAGTCCAGGGACATAGCGTCCACTGCCTCCGCTAACGGATCCTCGTAAGGGGACACGTAACGATCTATTTTCTTGTTGTCTTTCGTCGCAAAGAAGTCTATCTGCAGCTCTGGACTTGACTCGAGATGAAGGAGAACGATCCTGCGTCAAGGGACTATTCTGACTCTATAGGTGTAAACCTAGATAGAGCGTCCGCTGTCACATTGCGGAACCCTTGAATGTGAACTGCTGACAGGTGCCATTTCTTCCTTTCCGCCAAACGGAATATGGCCAACATCACTTGGTTGATTTGAGGTAACCTCGACCCTTGTCGATTCAGGCATCTCACTACCACCTTGCTGTCTAGAACCAGTCTTATGTGGGTCGAGTGGCGAGGAGAAACTTTCTTTAGTGTCATAAGTACTGCCATGGCTTCTAGAAAATTGATGTGAAATGACTTGAAAAGATTGGACCAAGCTCCTTGGACTCTCATCTGATGAGAGTGGCCTCCCCAGCCTTCCTTTGAAGCGTCTGTGTGGAGTGTCACTGACGGGGGAGGAGGTTGAAGAAGTATTGATTTTTTCAATTGCTTGGCATTGGACCACGGCTTGAGAAGCATTCGCAGTTGAGTCGTTAGTAGTCTTATTAGATCTCTTCGCGCGTTTGATGCGTATTTTCCCCAGACTCCTGGTGCATCCTTAAGCTGTGCTCTTACCACTGGATCTGTTATTGAAGCAAACTGTAGAGAGCCCAGCACTCTCTCCTGTTCGCGTCTTGATATCCGCTTGGATTTCCATAGTCTCTTGACAGATCCTGCTATTTCTTTCCTCTTCTTACTAGGAATGAAAAGCCGATGTGACTCCAAATTCCAGTGAATTCCCAACCACTGAAATGTTTGAGCTGGAGAAAGACGAGACTTTTTTATGTTGATCTTGAACCCCAGATGTTTCAGGAACTGGATCACTATCTTAGAAGCTTGCATGCATTCTGTCCTGGATGCTGCCCACACCAGCCAGTCGTCCAAGTAGGCTACTACTTGGACCCCCTTTAGGTGTATTTGATGCACGGCTGCGTTCGCGAGCTTCGTGAAAATCCTTGGGGCTATGTTTAGCCCGAAAGGCATGGCTCTGAAGGCGTAAAGTTTTCTATGTAACTTGAAGCCTAGGTAGGAGGAGAGGTGACGATTAATTGGAACGTGCCAATAAGCGTCAGACAAGTCTATAGAGACAGTATATGCCCTTCTGGGCAGTAGGGTCCTTATGTACTGAAGCGTGAGCATTCTGAACTTGTAGTTCACTATGAACTTGTTGAGTGGCGACAAGCCTAGAATAACTCCGAGTTTTTCTGAGTCCTTCTTTGAAACACAAAACAGCCTTCCTTGGAATTTTATTCACTTAACTTTTCGGATTACTCTTTTGTCTAAGAGTTCTCAGACATATTCTTCCAGAACGGGGGATGAGTGTTGGAAGAATTGAGGAAATTGAGGTGGAGGATTGCTCCAGCTTCAACCAAGTCCATTTTTAATTAGGCTGTGGGCCCAGGGATAGAATGTCCAGCGATCCCTAAATAGCTGTAGTCTCGCTCCTACTGGAAGTATCTCACTTCTGCTGTTGTGGACCTGAGGCCTTGCCTCCTTGACCGTGTCCTCCTCTGTATCCCCTTCTTCTTGAAGGGCATCTAGAAGAACCTCTGGCTGTTTCTCTAGCTCTCAAACGAAAGGAAGAAGTCTGCCTTTCGAAGGCTGGGTTAAAAACTGGCGACTGTGTCGCCACTTGTTGAGGTACCAGCTGGTACGTGGTTGGAGGCACCGCGGTCACAGGAAGTTGTTGTTGTTGCTATCGGTAGGATTTAGCCGGCCGAGAGGATGGCCTAGGCCTTTTCGTCTTCCTCTTGGGTTGGGGACCCTCATCCTGAGAAGACTTCCTCTTAAGATCTAAGCCCCACTTTTTGAGAAGGTTCCTATTCTCTGTGGTGGCCTTGTCTACTACCTCTTTAACCACTTCAATGGGAAAGAGGTCTTTACCCCAAATACGAGAGGAGATCAGTTTCCTCGGTTCGTGCCTCACCGCAGTCGAGGCGAACACGAACTCTCTACAGGCTCTCCTAGCTTTAATAAAGTTATAGAGATCCTTCGTAACTGTGGCCAGATGGGTTTTGGCCACAACCATGAACATGTCCTGGATCTTGGGGTCACTTTCCATCGTTTCTAGTGTCGTTTGCAACGACATCAATGCCGCAAGTCTTTCCTTTGTCTCTTGTTCTCTAAGCAAGGGAATCTCTGACAGTTTTGGAAGTGCCTCACCGAACTGGCGTTCAGCAATATCAGCTTCCAGCTTCCCGACTGAGAAGGTAAGGTGTACGTCCTTCCAGTCTTCTTGGTCCAAGGGCAAGGTCAGAGATAACGGCTTGCACTCCTCCAAGGAGGTGCATGGTTTCCCTGCCTCCACCGCCTTTAAGGCTGCCTTATATCCTTTTTCCAAGAAGGGAAAGGCTCTGGTAGGAGAGGCCACAAAGGAGGGAAGCTTCTTACTCAATGCGGGCACCTTTGAGTTAGTGAAGCCCCTCTCTTTCATCGAGCTCGCTAGTAACGTCTGAGCTTTACTATGGTAAAAAACTATGACCTCTTCGGCTCCGTCTCCTCCTTTAAGGCTGGCTTCTTCCTAAGACGGACATAGCAGTCCGGATAAGAATCTTTGTTGACCCAAAA
Organism: Palaemon carinicauda; assembly: GCF_036898095.1. Classification (NCBI taxonomy): domain Eukaryota; kingdom Metazoa; phylum Arthropoda; class Malacostraca; order Decapoda; family Palaemonidae; genus Palaemon; species Palaemon carinicauda. The sequence continues at coordinate 71,493,499 of NC_090745.1, forward strand.
TTCCAGGGGAATTGCTCCCAACTTTTCTGAGATCACGATCTTCCTGGTTGTCATTGGCATGTGTTCGGCATACCTCCAAGGATTGGTATCCGAGCACAAAGGAAGATCCTTCACGCTGAGCTGCTTCTGGGGCCCACGTGATGCTGCAAGTCTACGTATCTCTAGTTTTATTGCAGCTTCCTTCTCATCATTCTTCCTTTGAATTTGTTGGATTATCTCAACAATGGAAGAAAGAGTCCTTCCCAGTTCATCTGGGATAGCAGACGATGTAGACGGAATAGGTTCTGGGTCAGAAACCGATGTAACCGACACTTCGTCGATTTCTTCCTCTTCTACTTGAGGAGCCTGGAACAGCTCCTCCTCCTGACCTTCTCCTAGAAGGTCCTTCACAGTAGAATCCGACATCTCCGACATTCTATCATCCAATTGGATGTCTCGAAGGGCGGTTGAAACTTCAGAATCTACCGGATTCTGGGCAGTTGATATCTCCACCTGAGGCTGGGGGATAATTGCATCAGCCGATGCTTTAGGGAAAAGGTAGGCCCTCATCTTCTCATTTGGAAGGTAGGGACCTGAGGTGTTTTTCTGAAAACCCCTCACCCAGGATCGTAACGTTTCCCTGGCAGCATCCCTTGACTCCGTTGTCTTAGGGTAGTCAAAAGCCTCGGTAATCAGGTTAGAACAAACTGTACAAACCTGAGGGTCTCAATAGCGGAGATCACCTCTGGAGGCTGCGCATCCTGCGTGCCTCCTGCAATATTGATGTCCACAGAAGTTCTTACTGCGGACATTACAGAACACACTCCCGCACTTCGGATGGTCCTCCTATAAAGAGAAGAAAAATCCATGAGTATCAAGTGAAGGCTTTCACTTATATTGAGACATTTAGCTTATATAGAAAACCTATAAAAGAAAGAAGGAAAGACACATACTTGTATTTCCTGTCCAGTCAATTGCTGAAACCTCCTGAGATATTAAAACTTAGGTTAATTCCATTCTAGAATACCTTATGTAATTTCCTAAACGGAAATTTAAGGTGTAGTTCACACCTTGAGATAAAGTTTTAATATATTGGATAGAAAGAATACAGAAACAACTTACTTTCTATATATTGTACGGTCTCAACAAAAGGCTGTACAAGATAACATTGAGTATGATGAAGAACTTTAGTGTTATCACAAGCTCTGTACAGCAGTTTTACTAATGCAGTGTGTACTACACTATGAATACAGCAACTACTGTATATCGCATGCTGTTGTGCCGGCTAGCATGCGCCGGTACATGCCGGCCGGCATCTACCCCTGTATAGTTCAAAGATATACTATTTTTAATTAATAGGCGGCAACCCCCTGATTTGCGACTGTGAGCCGGCCGGCAATCATTGCCAGCCGACGGCTGAAAACACTAATACCCGGCTGCAGGCCGCTAATCATAGTGGCCAGCAGATTCGGGCTGTGTTTCCATTGCCGGCAGGCAAAGGTAATAAAACCCATGCCCGCCGACAGTAGCCAAGAACCAGAGAACCTCCACCTTAACAGCCGACAGCCGGGTTAGGGGTGCAACACAATAGTCAGAGAAACAGTATAGATGTAAGGATATAAGGCGGCATTGCCTTACGACCTTCCATCCAGAAAGAGTGAACTTATGGAAGGGGAGAATGTAGCATTCAGGCTTCCAAAGAATCCATAGCCTGCCTTGCTCTACCGGCAGACATGGAAGGGAGACCAAGGGAGGTCTGGGGTTCACTCTGCAAAGAATAAAGGGTCTCTGCCCGCCGACACGTAGTGCCAGCTGGCAGAGAGCTGAGCCTGTCCTCCATCCTAACCTATACTAGGTACGGAAGTAGGACTGCGGCCAAAAGATAATAAAAGAAAGAGAGGTGGGGAAGGGATAAGGGTCCTATAGACTTCGTTCTAGCAGGAGACACACTCAGCCATTAGGGAAGCTCATCCTAACCAAGAGTTGTCTATTAGGGAGGAAGACTGGCAATACTTGCTATCCTCCCAACCAGAACAAAGTTAGGTGCAGTTATTTCGCCGGGCAACAGAGAAAACACATTCTCCAGCCCGAGAAAAACAACACAGGACAGTCTGCTAGGCCACTAGAGGAAGGAATCATCTCTTACAGAATCCTTCCAACATGGACTTGGGAAGCAAAGCTTCCTGTGTCCGCCCCTAACCTAGCAAAGAAGACTCATTCCCTATGCTAGGAAGAAGCAGACCACAGACTAGAAACTCTGATGTTCTGCCCTAACCCCAAAAACCAGTCACTCTGGTTATCAGGTCAGGACAGACATATCCTAAAATAGTTATACCTGAATTATTATACAGATAGAACCACTAGGATTAAGCCGAAGGCTTACAGAGGGAGAGAGGGATTGAACTTAGCTTCCGGAGGAGAAAAGAACAATCGGGGAGGTGCGAATGTATACTACTGTACCTAGAATACTAGACTAGGTAAGAAGAGAATCGATTACCTAAATCACCGAAACTCTCTCGTTAATCTTGGAAAAAACATTCAACAATATCTTACATGTATAAAATATTTGCCTATAGCTTCAATAATATAACACTCGGAAAAACCTATATCATGCATGAAAGTACTAGTGCCAGACGTCTAGGCTACGAAGCCTTGCGAAGGGCAAGATCGGTACCTCGACCCGTGTCGAAATCACCAAACTAAAAACTGACGGTTTAATATAAGCATTCCTAGAGGAGCTAAATAGCTAAATTATTAAACCATAACAAACCAGGAACGTCACTCCAGCTAACTAAATGACCCATAAGAGTGAGCGATAGCATCCAGGATGCCTCCGGTAGGCAACAGCTCTTGTTTACGCTAAAATCACTTTTGATTTAATTCAAAACGACAAGAGCTTACATTTATACATAGTAAAGATAATACTCAACTTCCTAGAGGCAAAAGAGGCCGGAGAAGTCATCAAAATGTTGAATTAAATCAAACATAACGAGAGAACACAAGGGAAAACACCGAGTAGTAGAGCTACACGAAAAGGAATAAAGAGGGCGCTACCGCCTTCATCAGATACACACTGGTAACAGAATAGGAGAGATGCCTTATGAGCGGCTCTCTTTTCATTCTTGTTTCAGATTCTTGTCACTATACCCCCTCGAAGCGTTAATACTGTTCGGGGTGAAGATAGCTATGTGACGTGTCAAGAATACGTCCTCTGATATTATGTGATATCCCTGTGAGATTATTTAGGGATATTCGCTCCAGGAGTTAGAATTCTGGATACCTTAAGGTAAAATTCTCTGGGAATATCACTGTAGTCAAATATACCCTAGAAAGCTACCTAATAGGAACTTCCATCAGGACGACATGGCCTGAGCCCAAATATATATATTTATATATATATATATATATATATATATATATATATATATATATATATATATATACGTGTATATATACATATATATATATATAAATTATATATATATATAATATATATATATATATATATATATATATATATGTATATATACATATATATATATATAAATTATATATATATATATATATATATATATATATGAATATATATATATATATATATATGAATATATATATATATATATATATATATATATGTGTGTGTGTGTGTGTGTGTGTGTGTGTATATAAGTATATATATATGCATGATGAAAGATGAATAATATTAGACCAATTATTGGTCTACTGTATTAATAAAATTAAACCGTCGGAACTATCAAATCCCATAAAGTTCTTTTAGCAAATTAGTTGGGTGCGTCGGCAATAGGTGGCGTTAATCAGGCGTATGGGGGTTTTTATAAGTGAGCTTTCCGGTTTTCCTTTTATTGTCTTTGACTTATTATTATTATTATTATTATTATTATTATTATTATTGTTATTATTATTGTTGTTGTTGTTGTTGTTGCGTAGAGAGAGAGAGAGAGAGAGAGAGAGAGAGAGAGAGAGAGAGAGAGAGAGAGAGAGACCGTTAGTGAATATGGAATGGAAGAGAGAGAAAAAAAGAAATGTTGCTAAGTCGGGATATGAAAGGGAGAGAAAGATGTTGATGAATCAGAGAACAAATGAGAGAGAGAGAGAGAGAGAGAGAGAGAGAGAGAGAGAGAGAGAGAGAGAGAGAGAGAGAGAGAGAGAGAGAGAATCCAACTTGAAAATAGTAGTTGGCACGCCAGATACGTTTCTACAGATTTCAAGGAAATATAATCCAAAGGAAAAGTGAAAAATATTTGAGAACGTCACAAATGTGAGTGAAGAATCAAGGGTGTTCTGATTATCATTTGTGAAAAGTCCCTGCTCAAGCACTTGCTTCAAAACAATGAAAATTTAATCTATATTCATTTCATTGGAAAAATTTACATTATTTGTGTGCGTTTCATTATCCAAAAGACATGCCTCTTGAATAAATATTTAGAGTGACTGTCATTAATTGTTGGTCCTGATATTGAAATGTGTTTTTCCGTTGGTTTAGTGGAATTACATTAGAGAGGTTTATTCACAAGTGGGCCATCATTTTTAAATCTGAATTGAACTTCTTTTCTCAGCTTTATTGATTATTTAATAACATGATGGATATTTATTTTGTTTTAGGTTTCATTATTGTTATATGATGCATTATCGCTTTATCATATGGAAGGGTAGTCTTTTCATATTTTGATGATACATTGTGGCGTATATAATGTATTGCAGCAAAAAAAGCAATACACTTATACAGATTTATTTTCCTGTACACCTTCTAAAGCACTCCACTTTTAAATAGTGTGTGTGTTTATATTAATGTTTATGTTGATTATTAAAATTAGCGCATATATTGATAACTTGCAGGGGCATTGCAAAGGTCCTGATTGTCTTGAACCAAAAAGCTTATCATGTTTCCTATTGCAGCACAGTAATAGTGATATGTAGCATCCAAATATACTTTCACTGATGTTAGTTTTATTTCATCCGTCTCAGTAACAAAATCGAATGTTATAGATCGTAAGTTTTATAAAATTCAAGTTGGAAAATACAATTCATTATCTTTCAATTCCCATCCACATAAAAATGATGCCATTCTTCCTAAATTTTCTTTTTTTTTTCTCTCTCTCTCTCTCTCTCTCTCTCTCTCTCTCTCTCTCTCTCTCTCTCTCTCTCTCTCTCTCTCTCTCTCTCTCTCTCTCTCTCTTAGTCTATTACTAGTTTAAATAGAGATATATAAGACTTTATTAAACGTAGGATAATTACATATATACATATGGAAAATACTCTCAAACATGAGTTATATACCTCTGTTGAAATGTTGGTTTCCAAAGTGTTTTGATTTGAATTTAGTTAGTATATTTACATTTGCATATATTTAAAGGTTCCTCTCGAGGACCAACATAATCTAAGTTGTCAATAGCTGTATACATTATGTTGTAATGAAATTCAACACTGAATCTTGCATTGAATGGAGATCTTCCGGAAATATTTATACTGGATTTTTTCTTGATTACAGCTTCGATATTTAATTCCGTATTTTATATCAGAATCCTACATACACTAAAATACCTACATGCACCTGAGAAATTTTGTCTCCATTGATCGTCTGACTTTTGTACTTTAGTCATTTTCCTAGGTGCAAGGCCTTTGCCATTTTCATGACCATCCTTTCAACTTCATTAGATCATCTCTTAAGGCTTCATGTCTTTTAAGTTTGCAGCATTTATGGCTAGTTTAGTATCGTTGGCAAATTTGGCTATTCTACTAGATGATACTAAATCTATGTCGTTAATATAAATCAGAAATAGTAATGGGCCAAGGACGGATCATTGAGGTACTCCGTATGTAAGAGCTGCTCACTCTGAAGCTTCTCCATTGATTACGATGTTGTTTTCTATTTGTTAGCCTATCTTCGATCCATTAAGCTGGCTCGTCAATGATGCCTAGTGCTCTAATTTTGACCATTAATTTTTATGAGGAACTTTGGCAAAAGCCTTTTGAAAGTCTAGGCATATGATGTCTATTGCCCTTCTTTTGTCATAAATGCTAAATATGTAGAAAAATTCCAACAGATTTGTCACGCAGGATATCTTTAGTCTAAAACCATGTGGGCTGTCTGACACAAGATTGTTTTTTCTCTATATGTTCTACTAATAAAACTACTTTATAAGAAGCTAAAAAAAATTGCAAGGCACTGAACAGACACAAAAAAATGAGAGATGCCGGTAGAAGGAGAAGCCCAATTATATTTGGATTCTAATGGTGCCATCTTTTGTTAAGAGTACACCCGGAAAAATTATGTGGAGAAACTATAGAGAAACTGTATTCTAACTATACATCCATGTGAATGTGTCAGTTGATGAGTGTTGGAAGAATTAAGGAAATTGAGGTGGAGGACTGCTCCAACTCCAACCAAGTCCATTTTTAATTAGGCTGTGGGCCCAGGGATCGAAGGTCCAGCGATCCCTAAATAGGTGTAGTCTCCCTCCTACTGGAAGTATCTTACTTCTGCTGTTGTGGACCTGAGGCCTTGCCTCCTTGACCGCGTCTTCCCCTGTATCCCCTTCCTCTTGAAGGGCGTCTAGAAGAACCTCTGGCTGTTCCTCTAGCTCTCGAACGAAAGGAAGAAGTCTGCCTTTCGAAGGCTGGGTTGAAAGAAGACACGCTTCTTTCTCAATAAGAAGATATTCCCGCCAAGTCTCAGAATAACTTCTGTATAAATAGAAAGCTATAGATTTTGTAGTCACCTTGCGAACTATGAAATTTTTGGAGTTGACTATAGGTCCACGAGTTTCGATTAACTTCAAGATTGGGGCAACTTCAATAAGTGTGGATTCGCTTTTAAGGTTTATCAACATGAAACATATACCCTAAGTGGAACATAAGTAAACATTTAATCAGCCAAAGTATCTGCTTTCTTTTAAGTTAATGGATGAGATTCTCTCCATGACAATGAATCGTCAAAGCAAACGCTCACACTCATTAAGATATTAACATCGCAGATTAAATAATCTTCCGGCTTCATTATTATTATTATTATTATTATTATTATTATTATTATTATTATTTGCTAAGCTACAACCCTAGTTAGAAAAGCAGGATGCTATAAGCCCAGGGGCTCTAACAAGCAAAATAGCCCTGTGAGGAAAGAAAACAAGGAAAAAGAATATTTTAAGAATAGTAACAATAAGTATTTCCTGTATAAACTATAAAAACTAACAAAACAAACGGAAGAGAAATAAGATAGAATAGTGTGCCCGAGTGAACCCTCAAGCAAGAGAACTCTAACCCAAGACAGTGGAGACCATGGTGAAGAGGCTATGGCACTACCCAAAATTGGGAAAAAAAAATTTATTTTGGAGTGTCCTCCTAGAAGAGCTGCTTACCATAGCTAAAGAATCTCTTCTACCCTTACCAAGAAGAAAGTGGCCACTGATCAACTACAGTGCAGAATTGTTTGGTAATCTCATTGCTTTCAGGGGTATGAGGACAGAGGAGAATCTGTATAGACTAGACCAGACTATTCGGTGTATGTGTAGGCAAAGGGAAAATGGACCATAACCAGATAGAATGATCCAATGCAGTACTATCTGGCCAGTCAAAGTTCCCCAGAACTCTCTAGCGGTAGTATCTCAACGGGTGGCTGGTGCCCTGGCCAACCTACTACTATAATATTCCACAAATTATTTTCCTTATATCTCATAATAAATTAGGTCATAACATTTGACAACTTCAACAGCGATCATATATATGAAGATTTTTTCCTGTTATAACGAGGAAGCTCTTACCGTATAAAATAGTGTACATGATGGATTTAAGTCGTCTCTCTCATTTTATGAGGCTGTTAAAATTGTCCCTTATTAGTTTGAAATATGACAGGGTTTCTAGCAAAGGCTCTTTTACTAAGACGTTGTGATTATAGTAAAGGTGCGCCCTCGCACTTGGATAAATAATCACACTTGAGCCACTACTAGGAAGAGTTTGCTGGCTCTTGTGAGATTGAAATTCCTGTTTCAATTGATCCATAATTTATTGGCCGATTGATTAACTATTGGTTTCTTTCTAGGTACACAGTTTGTTTCATAAAATATGTTGAAATAAGGGAATAGGACGGTTGTATTATAAAATCGACGGTAAAAGAATTATCAGAGCTAGCTTTTAGAAAGTTCCACAGACATATGTGATACGACTGAATATTTATGGATTCCCTACTTAGTATACTTGAACAACTTATGAACACACACGAACACACACACACACACACTCATATATATATATATATATATATATATATATATATATATATATATATATATATATATATATACATATGGGTGTGTGTGTGCGTTATTATGAAAAATTTGTATGCACATTGCTTCATATTAAATCAAAAGGATTTCCCTTGACAAAGTGTGCGCGTTGTGTTCATACAACCGCGTGGCGATGGCATTATGCAGTCCATAGATAAATACCTGGTAATGTTGTAATACATTAATATCAAATTCCCTCAAGTGGACTGCGTCAAGTGATGCAAGAAACAAGTATTCAGTTTAAACCTAATCCTCTATATTTGGCCTCTTCAATAAAATATTTTCATCAATGTAAGACCCAGAACGTTGCTTCAAGTTTATTCAAACCATGAAATGTACCTCGAAAGCATATTCCACCTCCTGTTTTTTTCTTTTTTTTTATCAGATTACATATAATAAAAAACAGTTTTCCTTTTTAGTTACGTGTTGTAGTCATCAATATCAATAGATGATCATTGCTGTTAAATTGGAAGAAACATCATTTTACATTATTATCGAGCATTAACCTTAGTCATGTGTAGCCTTATATGTAATAGATGTATTTCTCAACAGTCAAATTTCTGGCATTTCCAGATAATTTTTTGTTTCAAAAGCATACGATATCTCATAGAATAAGGTAAATGTTATTTTGTAATAATTTCTATAAATTTCTCTCTCAAAGTTAGTGAATGTAATAGGCACACACAGTAATTTAATTGTCATACCCATTAATTATGAGATCGAAAACCAGTATATACAGTATATTTGGTTGACTCGAAATTAATCTATGACAAAGTATTTATATTTACCTAATACACTAATGATGTCATCAATACAACGGACTGGGAATCGATCAGGAATAATTTCCGTATTAAGTTTACGAAATTCTTATCTTTTTTTTTTTTTTTTTTTTTGCTACGCATAAAAACGGAAAATTATATGGAAAAATAGACTTTCTTCATTGCATCTTCCTTTAATAACTTATTTACTTCATTAATTATTTGAATTTGAAATCTTACTCTACCCTGATACGAAGGGACGTATATAACTTTCAACGGATAATTTCATCATATTTGATATTCAGTTGCAGTTACGTCAACAATTTTATTCAATTATCAACTCTTTCCTAGTATTTATATCAGCAGTTTCTTTAGCTAGCTCATCACTAATGGGTTTGAACATAGATGTGTAACTGACCTCCTTAACTTGCATTATCTCCTCAGTTAAAATTCTATTGGCACCTTTGCAAAGTACCAAATTCTTATTTAAAGAACAATAATCTTGGGTTATTTACTATTGTGTACAAAGTTTCTGTGACTGATTTGTCTTGAAGATAACAATTTCTGTTGAAATCAAGAATTCTAGTCCTGGTTGCAGAATTCATCAAAGCATGCTGACCCAGACCACTATGCCAATTATAATTAGTCGTCTCAGAATGCCTGAGAGCGTAATCTTGCAGGGCAATGGCATTGCAACCTTCTCGGAGTGATGAATGTGTACACATTTCACATTAATATTATTATTAGCTGAAGAATTAGGTTGAATTTGAATGTCATTGTCGAGTAAGATATAATGGGATACGTTATCTTTAAATTCATCTATTATTCCTGATGAAGTCCATAAAGTGTATTGAATATGATACTATGTTGTTAGCGACAATCTAGTATTATCTCTATTTTCCTTAGGAGAATCAAACATATAACGAATCTACCTCTGGCAAAACTCGTTTTGCTAGAATTAATGTTATGTTATTCAATACCTTAGATTTATATCAGAATACTATGACTGGGTACATATTATTCACATTATTAACTACAACGAAAAATTTCAAGAAAATTAATTGACCCATTCAATATAGTTATCAATATAAATATCAAAAGGGTCGTTGCTCATTCCTACTAATTTGACTTGCTCTCTTAATTTGGAATTTCTTAAAAAAGAATAATTCACGGGTTCTGGCATACAATGTTTTACGAGGGCTTCACGCGACCAAGAATAGTAAATCGCTTGTCCTGAGCATTAGCCGCCTGATAACCGTTCCTATCATTAATACTCTGATGAATAAGAGAGACGATCGAGGACATGGAATCTACACAAAATACGAGCGAATTAGCGTCAGTGTGAGCCCAGCAATTCAATTCATAAGTATAAATACAATCTTCTTTGCCTTCAGCTTTTCCTATTTCTAAATGAGGTTGCTGTTTATATTCAGCCTTCTCCTTCTTTAGGTGTCCTCTATATCTTGTTCTCTTAATCCATTTTCCTTCATATCATTTCATAATTTACCTTTCCACCTAAACTTTAGTCTTCCCATCCTTCTTCTGCCCTCCACTTCCATGTACAGTTAAAATCAAAAGAACACCGACACTCAGGGGAAATCTTTCGTCAGATGTCTCTAGTGTTCCCATGACAAAACGGACAAAGAGTTGCTCTTCTTACAACTTCTACGAAATGGGCGGAGCATTCTCAAACCTTAGCGAATCAGACAGTAAAGGGCCGTCTTTGTTAGCAAAAGTATACAAATGTATAATCATTTGACGTCTCTACTTTTCAATACAAATACAAAACATACACACATACACACACACACACATATATATATATATATATATATATATATATATATATATATATATATATATATATATATATATATATATATATATATATATATATATATATATACTATTATTATTCAATTGTTACTTTTTTCGTAAGAGGGACCAAGTAGACACTTTCCAGGAAAGGGGGGGGGGGGGTTTCTCCTTCAACACCCCTGCCCCGGCCATTCCGACACTGAGCAAATAGGAAAGTCATTTCTATTTTAGGGGTTGTGGAGACAGGCTGCTTGTAGACTCATGATACAGCCTGTAAGATATTGTATCATTGCCTGAGATTTATTTGATAACTGTCAATGTTCTAGTAAATTTGGCTAACCTAATTCATTATTAGTTGATATGTAAAAGATAGCAGCAGTAGAATAAAATAGCTGCTGTTGATGGAAGGTCGATAAGTAACGAAATTTAAGTTAACTTTGCATAATAGATAATCGATGATGGATATAATAGATACTGATGACTGCAAAGCACCTTGAATACAATCAGAATTTATTATTTCGTATCGAAAATAACTTATATTGAGGTAGATGAGGATGCTATCACATTCTGGCAAAGGGTTTAAAAAATTTGTTTTATTGACAAATCATAGTCTCAGAACGACATAATTTTCAGAAATTTTGTCATGAAACTATGATATACCTTTTTTCCCAAAATGAATTCTCCTATAATTTTTCCTGAAAATATACACGAATAGATGGCATAAGCACGAAATGATTCCCCATTCTAATACCCTGATTGTAAGTTATCAATGATTATATAATTGCTAGTAGCTTTATCTTGAGAAATTAAACAGCTTTGAGATCAAACCAACTTCTTATCAATTTCATGCACAAAGGTCTTATAATCTTGATTCAAATAGGCTTAGCTTTGTATGATAAAGTCCTTATTTACAGTGATCAAGTGCCCGAATTAGCCCAGCTATGAGGTGCTAGATGTAGGTCTCTTGACCGGGTAAATTACGCAAGGTAGATGGGCGCTTAACAAGCGAAAAATGCATTACTATCCGTAAAGCTCTAGTTCGGGTTGTTCGAGCAAAAGCTATCCATACCAACCCCTCAGCCTATCAGGGTATTAGTTAAACCACAATTTCTACAGCTGGTGCCGTGAGTAGGAGAAAGGAAAAACCAAATATTAAAATATCTCGGAAATAAAAGTTTGATTGTCCTTTTAATCACTAACTTATACAGCTATGGAACGATACTCATGGATTCCTAAATATTTTCTCTCATTCTTTAGATTTTATTTCCTGAGCTTCTTCCTCTATCCCCTGATTCATTACTTAATATTTGTGTTTCTTTCTATCATTATTTATTAAATATTATCTTTAAAATGAATGCCCTTCTGCCTCGGTACTCGTCTTAGGGCGTCAACTTTGGTTCTTAGCTCCTCACTGTGCCTCCATAAAAGAAATCTCTCCCAAGCGGCAGCAGAAACACCTTCACTTGACCATTCCAACTTGGAACTATTTGATATTTGTGTGACACCAAGACAAGATATTCATTAGCTGGATTCCGGAATAAGGCATTTGGAGATCTGTATTTCATTTTCCTCTATCTTAGTTTTTACAATCTCCATCGAAGTAAAAAAAAATTGCATTGTGAAGCATGCTTCCATGAATAAGTGGTGCCCCTCAGATTTTTTATACAATATATATCCCATTCCTCTATCATTATTCCAGTTAACGAAAATATCTTAGTCGATTTTAAAGCAACTGGTTAAATTTTCCTACAGACCATTTAAGGTATATAGAGGAGTATAAAATATAATAATCAAACTATATGCAGCCGGACAAATGTTGGTATACGGATCCTTAAGGAAGCAAATCCTCCAAACGCCCAAAAGCAATTATAGTTATTTTCCCCCAAAATCACTCATTATTTGGATAAGCATTTGATTCTAAGAAAATAATCCCGTTATTTGTATTATGTAATAACTATCTCCAATTTTGCCATTTAGTTTCGATAATTATCAAGTGAATAAAGCACTTACGATAAAGATTGAATTAGCAATGTAGTAAAGACTTTACTATATATGTTTAAGATTTTAGTTCAAATGGCAATGCTAATCCTTCAAGGCCAAGATAGCAGACGGTAAGATGACAAAACTCAACAATGGGAATGTAAAATAAATGATGAATAAAGGGAAAGTGGCTTAGAGTCTAAAGACTGAAACGGCGCATACCCCTGAATCTGAATAATTTGGAAAATATTTTACAATAAAGTATCCTCACGTATTACGAAATGTTATATTCAATGAATATCTATAAACTGTAAGTAGTTTTTAGCAGTCAATCTAGAATGTGAAATATAACGATAAGCTTTTGGGAGCATAATACAATCAATTCTATTGGAAACATTGTATAATAATGACAAGCAATATTTTGATATGCATAAATGTCTAAAAAGGAGTTTATGTGCTGTTACATTACTTCAATAACTAGAGTAAGCTCAAACCATTTGATTCTCTCTCTCTCTCTCTCTCTCTCTCTCTCTCTCTCTCTCTCTCTCTCTCTCTCTCTCTCATTTCAATGCTTCCGCTAACAAAGACGGCTGTTTACTGTCTTTGATTCACCATGGTTGGAGAAGGCTCCGCCCATTTCGTAGCAGTAGTAAGAGGAGCAACTCATTGTCTGTTTTGTCATGGGAACACTAGAGACATCTGACGAAAGATTTCCCTTGAGTGTCGGCGTTCTTTTGATTCTAACTGTACATTACCCTTTTACATACATGTTCATCTTCTCTCCTCATGACGTGACCAAACCATTTCAGTCTTTTTTCCTGCGCTTTTTCCGAAACCTCCAATACTTTGACCTTCCCCCTGACCAGTTAATTTCGAATCTTATCTTTTTATGACACCACACATCAACCTCGGCATTCTCATCTCTGCCACTTCTATTTATCTTTTTTGCTCTTTCTTCATTGACCAAGTCTCTGCCCCATAGGGCATGGCTGGTCTAACAACACTTTTATAAAACTTTCCTTTAACCTTTGCACTGATCTTCCTATCACCAAGTATCCCTGATGACTTTCTCCAATTTATCCATGCACACTGAATGCTATGACTAACTTCTGCATCAAGGTTTCCACTTGCTGATAACAGAACCGACATATTTAATGGAGTTAACCCTCTTTTTGTCTTCTTGGCCTAATTTCACTGTTCCCTGTCATTCCTCTCCACCAGTCCACACATATTGTCTTTTTTCTGCTGATATTTAAGCCTCTACTCTCAAGCTCTTCTCTACATCTCTCTAGCTTGAGTTGGAAACCTTCTCTTGTTAGATCATTCTGTGGCGGGATGTCGCAAAAAACAACCCCCACAACCTGGATCACTAACAGACAATTGTCTCCTCAACACAAACTTTCCCTTTACGTTATCTTACAGCTGCATTTTTGCACAGGAAGGATGTTGAAAACTAAACATGACCTTAAAATTACATTGCTTACAACTAACACGCTTAAAACAAAAATCCTGCATTCAAAATAAGTTCAATCCTTAAAAACTATAATCCTTAAAACTTAATTAATATGTAGGAACAACATTCAATAAAAACTAATAACACTTAAAGCTAAATAAATAACTTCAACAACATTCCATTAAACACAAAAACACTAACAAAACTTATAATTAAACCCACACCACAATGAAATAATATATATATATATATATATATATATATATATATATATATATATATATATATATATATATATATATATATATATATATATATATATATACATATAAATATATATATATATATATATATATATATATATATATATATATATATCAAGGGACACCAACACTGTCATCCACTCATAGCCGAACTGTCTTTCCCAGCAAACTACCACAGCTCAGTGATTGCAGACCACACTGTGTGGCAATTTGCCACAACTGCCTCCCTGATTGGGGTCATGGTTATCATCATCGTCATCATCAGCAATCGAAAGTTCAAGCAGTCCGGATCATAAACAATTATGTAATTCTGAGTAGTCATATCAAATTCCTTATCATAAGCCAGGTCATCAACAATCAATTCCTCATTCAAGAAAAAATCTCTCCAAAGGAGGAATTACGGCCTGCAAATAATAATAAAAAAAACACTTACGAACACTCCTAGCTAACTAAACGATCGCACTATAATCAAAGATAAATAATAAACTTTATATCACTCGGAATCACTCCTAGCAAATATAAACAAATTGTACTTACTTTTAAAATGAATTGTTACTTCCCCGCTGGTAAAAATTATAAATGATAAATCCAACATTCACACACAGAACTGCCTCTGGCTACAGTCAAATAAAAAAAAAGCGTTCGCTGATAACATTCACCAATCCTAAACTAGCTAAAATGGTAAAAAAACAATCTCAATTATACAAACAGTCATTCTTACAACAAACAATCATTACATTAACTACCTCTCTCTCTCTCTCTCTCTCTCTCTCTCTCTCTCTCTCTCTCTCTCTCTCTCTCTCTCTCTCTCTCTCTCTCTGGATTTGACAAACAACAAAATAAAATTATAACAAAAATGAATCCTTCCCAATTCAGCACAATATCAGCAAACATTGCCATAGGCAACTCCTGCTTCCTTTTTCTTTATCTTATCTTAGGTGTTAGGGTTCCACCACCTGCTCTCTTTCTCATTTGGTGGTCCTCTACCAGATGTCTTCCCCAATAATTCTTCTGCTATTTTAAGGATTATTGCACTATTTTCTGTCCACCAGCTGCTAACATCTTCCGCCAGTCTGATGCCCCTAAGAACTGCTTCCTTAAATCTCTCTCTCTCTCTCTCTCTTATTTTTTTATCTTCTAATAGCCACCACTTCATCTCGTTTGGATTACCTTTTTATCCATTCCAACTCGCCTATGATGTCTCCTAACACACTTTCCTTTAACGATCTTACAATTCTTCACTTTTCTTAAATGGTTCCTTCTACACATAAACAAATCCACTTGTGTTTGTCTTCCCCCACTATTCTGTCACGTAGTCATCATTTGTAAAAAACAAAGAAAAAGGTGTTGTTAAGTGCCATGTCAAATGCTAGTGTTATCAGTAAAATGATAATCCCAAACATCAAAAGCATTGTGTTTCAAACCCTGCATCAGAAAAAAATAGCAATAACTGCGGAGAAAGAGGCTACACAATGGCAATTTGCTTTTGTTTCTCCCAAACATTTCTAACTTTCAGAATTTGTTTTAATTATTGATTCGCATATTTCTTCTTTACTTGACATTTCTTATTTCTGCGAAATGACTTTCTTATCACTGGTATTGTTGTCATTATATTATCATTTACATTAGAACTTGAATTTAGATTCCCTGTTTTAGTATTGTTATTCATATCCTAACTTTACAATAATAGTAAAAATGGGTGGTAGTATCAAGGATACTAAAATGTCTAATTTCTGCATTCAGGTCGAAGTTATAAGACTTAATATCATTAACATATCCTGCCTATATTTCTGCTTCAAGTTGCGATGTGTCTGACAGATAGGCTATTTTCTCTCATCTTAACCCCAAAAAATTTATGGAATATAAATAATATATTTTCGAAAAGGACTTTTTTACTTGATCTAAGACTATTATTGCTAACGATGTTAAACTAACTTGACATCAAAACATTTCACCAACCTATCTAGCAATGATGCCGTCAAAAGAGCTGATTGAGTAAGTTGTGTTAACCTGTCTACATTATTAGCTCCATTATCCTAACACGAAGCTCTAAGCTTAATTGACCAGGATACTACAAGCCCAAAGCCTCCAACAGGGAAAAATAGCCCAGTGAGGAGAGGAATTAAGAAAATGTATAAGTTATATGAGAAGTAATGAATATATAATATAAAATATCTCAAGATCCGAAATAATGTTTAAATAGCTATGTCATATATAAACTAGGAAAACAGACTCATGTGAGAATGTTCTGAAGATTCAACAATTCAACCAGCTGATTGGGAAGATCGTTTCACAATCTGGTCTTAGCTGGAAAAAACTTCTAGAATACTGTGTACAATAGTGTTGAGACTTATGATAGAGAAGGCAACACTGTCATAATTAAATGCAAATCTAGTACTAATTACTAGATGGTACAATCGGGAAGATTTGAATACAAAGAATGGAGAGAATTATGAAAAATCTTAGGCAAGATGCATAAAGAACTAATTGAACAACGGTACAAGATATTGATATTAAGATCAGGAATAATAAATTTAATAGACTGCTAGTTTTTGTGCAATAAATTAAGATGAGTCATCAGCTGAAGACCAGACTGGAGAACGATACTCGAAACAATGCAGGATGAAAGAATTTAAATATTTCCTTATACTAGATTGATCACCGAAAATCTTAAAAACTCTCGAGCAGCCAATTTTTGTACAATTGAAGATAAAACAGACTGAATGTTTCTCAAAATTAAATTTGCAATAAAGAATCACATCTAAAATTTTAAACAAGTTTTATATAGTTAGTAGGTAGAGGTTGGCTAAGGCACCACTCTTCAATTGAGATACCACCGTTAGAGAGTTATTGAGTCCTTTGATTGGCCAGATAACACTACATTGGATCCCTCTCTGATTACAGTTAATTTTTCCTTTGTCTGCATATGCACTATTCTTTACACATTGTCCTCTTTCCTCATACACCTGATAACACTGAGATTACTGAAAAAGTATTATTTTCTAAAGTGGTAAACTACTGTGCTATAATTGTTCCGTGGCTACTTTCCACTTAGTAAGGGTAAAAGAGACTCGTTAGCTATAGTAAGAAGCTATTCTAAGAGAAGGACACTCCAAAATCAAATCATTGTTCTCAAATCCTGGGTAGTGCCATAGCCTCTGTACTATGGCCTTCCACTGTCTTCGGATAGAGTTCTCTTGCTTGAGGATACACACAGGTAAACATTTCTATGTTTCCTTATTTCCTTTTCCTCACTAGGTTATTTTCCTTGTTTGGGCGATCATAGGGCTTATAGCATCCTGCTTTTTCAACTAGAGTTGAGGATGAGCTAATAATAATGATAATGATGAAGCATTGTCAATGCAGAGATCTAGATGTTGAGAGGTCACTATCTTCGACCTAATTACAATCACACGGAGTTTTGTTAGGGCTTAACTTCATACCCCATACTCTAATTTTAGCTAGAACTCTATTATGGGATTCAGTAACCCCAGATCTACATTCAGGAGATGGAATTGAGGCAAAGAGAGCAGCGTCATCTGCATGTGGTTTGTCTAAGTCAAACCACATATCATCTGTATATAGTATGAAAATTAATGGGCCAAGAGTACTAGCCTGAAGAACACAACATGTCACATTTCTATTCTCCCAATGATGTCCATCCACAACAACTCTTTGCAATCTACTACTTAAGAATTCAATGATGTTGGTAAGAAAAGGCTCACCTACTACTAAGTGTTTGAATTTGAAAACAAACACCTCCTGAATAACATAGTTAAAGACAGCACTAAAAGCAAAGCCCATCATACAAACATCTTGACCGCAATTATGGGATTTCTGTACAGCATTGTAATTGCAAGGGCATCAGCACATCAATTAAGCATTAAACTCTGAGATGACAGTCTATGCTGAAGGTGAAAGTACGTTTGCTAAGAATAGTTTATGCAAAAGGCACCTGCCACAAGTAGTATCAACATTTAATTTGTCCATGCCAAAATTCATGCCTTTTTACCCCTAATTTGACTCAGTGTGAATCTTTACGAAATCAGTAGATTATATCAATTTCAAATTTCTTCATAAAATATGATAATTTATAACACATTGAAACCTTTGTGCTTAGGCCCCACACTTTTTCTATTCTAGTTTTCTTTTCACCCAGGCCTGGGCTAGATAGAGGCTTCAGCTTAACTGTTGTTTTGTTAACTTTAGTTGCAATAGATGAAGTCTTTTTTTAGACAAAACAACAATGAAGTATAAAAACATAATGATCAATCATTCAGAGAAACTGTTATAGGAATTTAGCTGTCTATGTAAGCAAAATTACTGTGCTAGGCAGTATATCTTACTAATCCATGTTTTCCAATGGTTATATAAGACGATAAGCAACTTGGTGGAGTAACAAAAACTTTGGCTGTGGAGGAAAAGCCCCCCTAAATCTCGATGAAGTCACCAGCAGTAGGGTGACGGGTTGGGGTTAAGGCAATAGACAAGATGTCTATTCGGCTTCTACTTCCAGTACCTGGCAGATGATCTTACTGGAAATAGAATGGACTGGCAGGGGTCACTTGCCTTAGTTAGATAGGCACTGTCTATCACAAGGAACTAGGTATCCTTTGATGAATCTAGCCAATGGATCCTCTATGGATTTATTCAGTCAATGGAAAGAGAAAATGACCGAATGGCACCCAGTCCCAGGTGTAGCGGGGTGCTAAGAATCTCCCGGTTTATAAATACTAAATAAACATTAAAAATTGCTAATTGGAATGTTACAACCATGAATCAGATTGGGAAATTAAAGCAAGTGGAGATTGAATCTATGAAATATGATTTGGATATCATGGAGTAAAACACGTTATAAAAAAAAAATTGGTAAAGAAACCTTCGACCAAGGAAATATATAACTGTTCAAGAAGAACTAATGGAGTTGAAAGAAAAGGAGTAGGAATGATGATGACACCAAGAGCAAAAACTGCATCAATGAGTGGAGTGCTATAGATAACATTGTTACTTGCAAAGTTTAAATCAAAGCAGTACAATATAAACAGTTCGCTATGCAATAGAGAATGTGATGGGTGTTGAGGGTCTTGGCAAAGTTGCAAATGAAAATGGAACGCATTTTATAAATTTTTCTTCAACAAACAATTTTGTTATTGGAGGTACTCTTTTCCAGCACAAGGGCATCTACAAATATACATGGATATCACAATGTGGAAATTACAAAAATCAGATATCTCACATAGCCATTAATAAAGAAAGAAGGAGGACTCTGAGAAATGTAAGAAGCTATAGATGTGCAGATATTGGTAGTGATCACCCAGAAATTTAAACTGAAAGCACCCAACAGAAATGTAAATAGAATACCTAGGTTTGATACAACTAGGCCTCTAGAAGATGAGCACAGAGAAACATTTTCAATTCATTGTAGGAATCAATTTGAAAGTCTTAGAGACTTTAAGAGACAAAGAGCAGACGATTAATGTGGAACGGTTTGATATTGAAAACATATACCAGTCAGTTGGTAATGAATTTTTGGGACATGTTGTTACAAGGAGAAAGCTATGGATATCAAATGATACGTGGGATACTGTAAAAGAAGACAAAGACAAAAATTGATTATTGAAAATTTTCGAGGAAGTAATGAAATTTACAAAGTAGAGCATACTAAATATTCCAGTATCGATAGTAAGGTCAAAAGAAAAGCCAGGAATAATTGGCGAGAATATTTAGACAGGAAAGCAGATGAGGCTGACAAGGCTATGAATTCAGGAAGTGATAAAGGTGTACGGATTGTTCATAGAATTATTAATGAAATCTCTACGGGGGGAGGGGGGGAAAAAGAAGAAGCATATATACATCAAAAAGAGGGAAGGATCTGTTTTAACAACAGAATATAAAGTAAGGCAACGTTGGATGGAATACTTTAGTTAGGTCATGGATAAGAGAAATGAAGGGAATAATTTGGTTGACATACCTGAAGTTGAGGAAGACCTCAAGAGATGGAAAGCCCTTAGACACAATGTAATAACTGCCGAGATGATATTGGCTGAAAATGAAGTGGGCCCCAGAATACTTGTAAGATTATTTTTAGAATGTGACGTGAAGAAGCAAAGCCTGATGAGTGAGAGGTAGGAGTGCTGGTAAAAGTGACAACCAAGCAAACAAAATTTGTTCGATTGCAATAATAAAACAGGCATCACACTTATATCAGTTGTCATGAAAATATATAGTATACTTATTGAGACTACAAAGAAAGATTGATGAAAAACAGAGAGATGAACAAGCAGGATTCGGAAAAGGTACAAGTTGTACTGACCAAATTTTCATTTTAAGACAGCAATGTGTAGAATATAGAAATTCACTTTTGATGGCATTTGTGGACTATGAAAAAGCATTTGATATTGTGCACCAGCCAAATTTGTGGAGATTCCTGCATTATTATGGAGTTCCTCTTAAATATGTAAATTTAATTCTGTTCATGAACATAGTAAGTGCAAATTAATGTTAGTAGAGTCCTATCAACTGAGTTTCTAGTGAACAGTGGAGTACTCCAAGGGAATGTCTTGTCACCTATGTTGTTTATCCTCCTCGTGGATTTAGTAATTCATGAAACAATCTGGGATGGTGGAAAAAGATTGGACTGGATTGGTAATATGATATTAGCTGACCTACAGTATGCTGATTATGCTCTCTTTATTACCAGAACACCACAGGATTTGCAATGCTTGCTTACCAGAATGCATGAAATATAACAGGAGGTTCGTCGTCAGATGAATAGACGAAAGACAGATGATGGGAACTGAATGTGCAATGGAAGATGGAATATCATTGTAAGGAGAAAGGATTAATGATCTAGTATTGTTTAAATATTTAGAAACTATGATCACTAAAACAGGATCTTTACCTACGAAATTTAATAAAAGATTGAAAAAAGCAAGTCAGACTATGGCAAGGTTAAGTAAAATTTGGATATCAAATTGCCCTAAATTGCATTTTAAAAATAGGCTATTCTTACAAATCTGATTTAGTATGAATACAATAGTTTATTCATAATTTCAATTATATTTCATTTGTGCATTGAAGAGATGATATCCAGCCTGTAAATTAAGCTCCTCTCATGTAGATGTAAGTAATTTATGTAAATTACGTAAGACTTTCGTCGTTAATTTCGTTGTATTCTTTATTCAAATTAGTATATGTAAATTTATGTTATTTTTTAAAAATTAACTTTTATTTCACGTATGTTTGTTACGAAGTCTTACAAATTCTATTTGAGAGTGTTGTGGAATTTGTGCGAGATAGGAACAAGGGCTTAAGTAATGTTCTTTTATATTTCATGACGTATTGCGTCATGTTTGAGATAGAATATTCAGTAACATATGCTTTAGAAAATTCATGAAGAGCCTGGTGATAGGATGTCATCTTTTTTTTTATTTCGGGGACTAGGGGTGGGTGGAGCTAGCTGCCTGAGAGAGCCATTCTGTGTGGCGTGAGTACAGCATTCGGGAGAGCGATACTTGGCAACTTTGACGCTTGGCCCAGTCCCCATGCTACCAGACCCCGATCCTGGAACCTTCTGGAATTGGCCAAATTTCATATAAAAGGTGACACCAAGGTTACGTTCCACAGAAAGAGATAGTACCACAGCAACAAACGGTGAATCGTCCTCCTTCAAGTATCATGAAAGACGTGCAGAAGGTTGATATTGTTTGTTTTAAGAGTGGCAAGAGAAGCCATATCAGTAAGAAATGTTCGTGGAGCTAGCTGCCTGAGAGAGCCATTCTGTGTGGCGTGAGTACAGCATTCGGGAGAGCGATACTTGGCAACTTTGACGCTTGGCCCAGTCCCCATGCTACCAGACCCCGATCCTGGAACCTTCTGGAATTGGCCAAATTTCATATAAAAGGTGACACCAAGGTTACGTTCCACAGAAAGAGATAGTACCACAGCAACAAACGGTGAATCGTCCTCCTTCAAGTATCATGAAAGACGTGCAGAAGGTTGATATTGTTTGTTTTAAGAGTGGCAAGAGAAGCCATATCAGTAAGAAATGTTCGTCAAACCAACCAGAAACAGTCACCCAAGTGTTTAAGGATAATTCAATTTCACGGAATGAGAAGACTAAGAAAGGACGGAGAGGAAAATAAACCAGCCACCGTTTACACGCTGAATAGGACAAACCCAAACAGCATGGATGCTGTTTGAAAGCTATTTAACGGTCTCAGAATTTGTGTATTAATGTTTTAAAGTGTAACAGTTTAAAGGTAAAAGCAAGCAAGGGAGTTGGGAATTCAAGAGATTGATTAACTTGCTAGTCGTATTATATATAATATTATATGTTTGGTTCCCAGTCACGAGCCATAGTATGATATATTTTTGGTGGCGTGACCAGGGAGCCATCCTCATATAATACTATACATAAGCTTAGTGAGGTCGGTGTTACTGTATGGTCATGTTATGACAATGAAACAATATCCAATAGATTTTGTATATTTGAGAACAAAGTCCTCAAAAGAATGTTGGGAATCATGTAGCAGGACAGCGTTAGAAATAAAACTATTAGAAAAATTACTCGAATGTCATGCGTGGATGAGATCATGGTGAGGGGTAGGTGGAGATGATTTGGTCATACTCTTCGAAATCCCCAAGAGAGATTAGTTCACCAAATATTTAATAGGGCTTCAGAAGCCACTAGAAGAGTTAGGAGGCCCAGGCCTCTATGGCTGAGGATTATGAAACGTGAAGTAGGAGATGATGAGAGAAGTGTTGACATAAAACCGTAAGATAGACACCACTGGCGTAGGAGGAGATGATGATGATGTAAATGAAATGAATATTGATATGGGACTATCAGTTAGAAAATTATGTAGATATAGAAATCTAGGAAGTGAATTACACTACATGAGAAAATTTAATTTCTCATAGAGCCGTTGCTAATTTGTTTTTAGCGACAAATCCACTATCTTTCCATTCGTCCTTTTCCGTGCATCTATTGGAAGTTTGTCATTACCTGTTCCTTTTTCTCTCCCCTGAACACTATTTGTCAATGCTTTGACCGTTGACGAGGTATATAACCCGTAAATATATACAATAAGAAAACTACATTTGAAAAGTTCCCGATTGAAGTTTCTTTGTAGCTGCTTATCTTTACGTTTTAGCACCACGATATTCTACAATTATATTAGGAACCTAACGTGTATTTTTGCTCTACTGTTGATATTTAAAGTGACTTTTGTTAGGATCCATATTCAAATCTTCATAGAAACCATATGTTTGTGAGTTATGACAGAGATTGGCTAAAGGGGAAAATTTACGTTTTCAAAAATATGTGGTTCGTTTCAACTCGGTGAATTCAAGTATTGGAAGAAATCGCTCTCCGTTGGAATTCAGGGTTCAAGTCATGCAGACGGCTAAAGTACAACTGATATTTCTGATATGTTGTTACATAGCAAAATCATTGTAGCTTACTGCAGTTATCGCTTCATTCATGCCACAACACACGCTCACACACACACACACACACACACACACACACATATATATATATATATATATATATATATATATATATATATATATATATATATATATATATATATATGCAATTAATACTTCTCTTAGCAGTTGTCATTAGTTTGTGAAGTTGTATTAGTGGGAGCGTTCCTTCGATTTTTATTCTTTTTTTTTATCACTTGTAATCTTCATATCAAATAAAACAGTTGCTTGACCGAACGGTGGATGTCATTGGGCCTGTATCTTATGAATAGTCTCTCTCTCTCTCTCTCTCTCTCTCTCTCTCTCTCTCTCTCTCTCTCTCTCTCTCTCTCTCTCTCTCTCTCTCTCTCTCTCTCTCTCTCTCTTCTTAAATAAAATATGATCAAACGTTATGCACACATATATGTATACACACATACATACATACACACACAGACATATATATATATATATATATATATATATATATATATATATATATATATGTATATATATCTATATATACATGTATATATGTATGTATGCATGTATATATACATACACACACACACACACACACACATATATATATATATATATATATATATATATGTGTGTGTGTGTGTGTGTGTGTGTGTGTGACACTTCAAAAAAATATACAATCACTGGTACAAATGAGAATTAACTTATATAAATGTTGACACTTTAACACTAGTAGTTAAACAATTACTACACTTACATATACATAACTGTTACTCTTACGTCCTTAGGGATCCACAAGGTTACCGAATGGGTAAGCAAAAATAAATACACTTCACTTTTTAACCAAATCTTACATGCACAGTCACAAAAGCTAATTAACAAATTTTACAATGTACACTGTATTCTCAAAATATGCTTCACTTCTTTCAAAATTTAAATTACCAAACGTTTTAACAAGCACAAAACACTATTCACGTTCAAGAGAAAACACAATTTCCGTTTGAGAGGAAAACATTATGCACGTTTGAAAGAAAACACTGTGCACATTGGAGAGGATATACATAGGGGCTGGATAGATGCTGGAGACCGGATTGGCGGATATTGGCTCTTTCAGAGGGTCAGGCGGGATCTCTGGTTCCTCTGCATTGCTAGGCCCTTATATATATCATCTTAATACATTCTAGAAACTTCTATTTCATCATTCTCAGCCTATCGCTGACGTCAGGTTGCCAGCTTGGCAGTTTGAAGAAGGGGTTCATTTGTCGCCCAACGATGCAACACTCTCGGCTAACTCTGCTAATAATCTTTAGTTCTTTATGCATTTTCCAACCATGTGGAAACATGATGAAATCCCTAGCGTTTGTTATACAGCATACTTCGTGTAACAAGTTTACATAAGACTTCATTACAACACTACGTGAAATTAAAAAATAATTCTTTAAAATTACTTAAATTTACATATACGGAACTGAATGAAAATACAACTAAATGGATGACGACAGTCTTATGTAATTTACATACATTTACTTAATCGTAAATGAGTAGAACTCACCTTAATACATCTCTTAAATACACAAATGAAATACAAGGATAAAATAATCTACT
>NC_090745.1:71524110-71529110 GCF_036898095.1 Palaemon carinicauda
AAAAATTCGGCAGCGACGACCAACGGGTCGCCATACACCATTTCAGCTGCCGAGACGTCGAGGGCGTCTTTAGGAGTGGTCCTTAGTCCCAGGAGGACCTAGGGAAGCTGAGTAAACCAGTTGGAATCCTTGCAGCGGGACATCAAAGCTGCTTTGAGGGTGCGATGAAAACGTTCAACCATTCCACTGGCAGCGGGGTTGTAGGCCGTTGTCTGATGTAGGGTGATGCCCAGGAGATTCGCTAATGACGTCCACAATTGAAAGGTGAAAGTGGTTCCCCTGTCAGCAATAATATGCTCAGGGATACCGAATCTTGAAATCTATCCAGAGAGTAAGGCAGATGTACATGAGGTGGACGTTGCAGTTTCCATGGGAATGGCTTCAGGCCAACGAGTGGAGCGGTTGTTGACGGTAAACAGGTAACGATGTCCTTGTGATGTGGGTAGGGGGCCTACAATGTCGACGTGAATGTGTGCGAAACGACGCTGAGGTTGAGTAAAGGTGCCCACTAGTGAGTCCGTGTGTCGATGTACTTTGGAAGTTTGGCAAGAAGTACAGGCACGGACCCAGTCCTTAGCATCCTTAGAAATGCCGTGCCAAATGAACTTTGCCTTCAGCAGCTGTGTAGTAGAACGGCACGAGGGATGTGAAAGGCCGTGAATGAAATCAAACACCTGTCGGCGCATGGGAGCAGGAATCCAAGGTCGCGGTCTACCAGTGCTGACGTCACAGAGGAGGGTGGTGTTGGAGTCTTCGAGGGGAAAGTCTTCCCAACGGAGGGATGTGCAGGATGTCCTACAAGCTTGTTACTCTGGATCCTGTCGTTGGGCTTCAGCCAGGGCGTTGTAATCCAATCCCAGTTGAACGGCAGCCAACGTGTTTCTTGACAGGGCATCGGCAACGGGATTCATTTTCCCAGGGACGTATTGAAGGCTGCAATTGTATTCAGCCACGGCGGAGAGATGTCGGCATTGACGGGCGGACCAGGCATCAGACTGTCGAGTGAAGGCGTGCACCAGAGGCACGTGGTCTGTGCGAATGACGAAGGGCGTACCTTCTAAGAAATGTCGAAAGTGACGGACAGCCAAGTGCACCGCCAGCAATTCTCGATCGAAGGTAGAATAACCCGATTCTGCCTTGGACAGTTTTCTGCTGAAGAAGGCCAATGGGCGGGGCGAGCCTTTGACCACCTGCTCGAGTACTGCACCAATAGCGACGTCGCTGGCATCGGTGGAGAGAAGGAGAGGGGCGTGTGGGATAGGAAAAGTGAGAGCCGCAGCAGTTGATAGGGCCTTCTTTGCATTGCAGAAGGCTGCTTCTTGAAGGGGACCCCACTTTAGGTCCTTCGGCTTGCCCTTGAGGGAGGCGTAGAGGGGAGCAAGAGTGGCGGCAATGGCTGGCAGAAAACGGTGATAATAGTTGATCATGACCAAGAATTCCTGCAGAGCTTTGACGGTCGAGGGCACGGGGAAGTTCTGAACGGCTGCTACCTTCTCAGGGAGGGGGTGGACACCTTCAGGAGTGATGCGGTGCCCTAAGAATGACACTTCGTTGGCGCCAAAGGTACAATTGTCGTACCGGACTACAAGGCCGTTTTGTTGCAGGCGGTCGATCACGATGCGCAGGTGACGGAGGTGTTCCTCTTTTGAGGAGGAGAACACAAGTATGTCGTCCACATAACATACACAGAAAGGGAGGCCCCCTAAGATGCCATCCATGAGACGTTGAAATGTTGCCCCAGCATTACGAAGGCCAAAACAGGAGTAATTGAAGGTGTATGTACCAAACGGAGTGGTGATGGCAGTCTTGGGGATGTCTTCTGGGTTCATAGGCACCTGATAATACCCCTTCAGGAGATCGAGCGTAGAGAAAACCTTCGCTTTGTGCAGGTAGGAGGTCACGTCAGCAATGTTTGGGAGGGGGTAGTGATCCGGTTCTGTTTGCATGTTCAGGCGCCTGTAATCCCCGCACGGACGGAGGGAGCCGTCTTTCTTCAGAACGATGTGTAAGGGTGACGACCATGGGCTGGAGGCCTTTTGGCAAAGGCCCATTTCCTCCATTTCAGCGAACGTCTGTTTGACGGCTGCCAATCGTTACGGTGCAAGTCGTCTGAATTTTGCGAAGACTGGGGGTCCCGTCGTCTTGATATGGTGATAAATACCGTGCTTGGCAGGAACCGTGGGCGTTTGGTGAAGTTCTGGACGGAAAACTTCCGGGTACGACAGGAGGAGGTGGGCGTAGGCATCCGTGGGTGCGCTAATGTGGAGAGCGAGGTTAGAGGGGGCGGGTTGAAGAGGTGTCGACAAGTACGATTCTGCATTGACCAATCGTCGGTGGGCAACATCGACCAGAAGGTGGAAATGAGAGAGGAAATCCGCACCGAGGATTGGCATGGTGACGTCAGCAACGAGAAGCTTCCAATTGAATTTACCGTTTCCGAACGATAATGTAAGGTTCTCGTAACCGTAGGTGGGTATCGCAGATCCGTTGGCAGCTACCAAGCGGACGTCGGCAGATGTAGACAGACTACGTCGTGTCTTGAAGAGTTTCCTTGGCAAAAGAGAACGACAAGCACCCGTGTCTACCAAAAATCGCACGCCCGTTCCTGCATCCTGTAAAAAGAAAAGATTAGAAACACGGGAGGCCACCGCCACGAGCGATGGCCTACTTACACGTTTTTTGGCCACTGACAATCCTCGGCACATTTTTTCGCAGTTGCCCCGAATCTGAAGTGGTAGTAGCAAAACTGCGGCGGATGGGAGGTAGTAAGTGGCTGTAGAAGTCGTTTGTTGGGGCGCGAGCGATTGGTGGGTAGTGGGCGGCTTTGTCTCTGCTTCGGCACGTCACGGTGTGGGCGTGTATGTCCTACGGCATTCATGTCAGCTTCAGTTGACGTTGAATAGGCATCCTCTTCGTCAGGGGTGGAGGCGTTGATGGAGGTCTTGATGTGGCTGTCCATAATGGCGTCGGCTTTGGTCATCAAGTCCTTTATGGGTAAACTATCGACATCGGGTATGGCAGCACGTATAGGTCCGGGTAAACGGCGTATCCAAAGGGCACAAAATAGGTTCACCTCACGAGGAGAGCCGTCTGCGGCAGGTTGAAGGCGAGCGATACTGGTCATTTCCCTGAGGGCAAGCGAAGTCCTTTGGTCCCCCAACGGTTGTTGCGAGAGCTGAAAAAGCTTTGCTACACGGGCAGCTGGCGACGGCGAGTACTGCTGCAGAAGGTATGTTTTGGGGGCGTCATATGCTATTGGCGTGTCTCCTTGTTCACAAAGCCAGTCGGATATTTCTGGGAAGGTGTCCTCGGGTATCGCCGCGAGAACATAATCTGCTTTGGTGGTTGAGCGAGTCACGCCGTTGATGCGAAACTGGACTTCTGCGTGCTGAAACCAAGAAAATACCTCTCCGCTGGCGAACGGTGGAAGTTTCAATGGGGCGGCCGCAGCGCCAACTGCTGTAGTAGAGTCCGCCATAGTACCAACGATGGAGGGGCGAGGGAGGTGGGGGTGGAAGGCAGTGGGAGCGAGTCAACTTCCGGGGTCATCAATGTGACGGTGCCGAGAGAGGGTTTTGAACTCAAAGGCAGGATGCAATCAACTGAGTATTATTATTATAGAACACTCTCCTTTATATACAAAACCTCAAGCCAACATGACATAACAAGTTAACAAGACAGACAAAGTTACAGAGGAAAACAGCAGACATGAATTTTCATGTTCGTTTAGTGCGAGGGAAGAGCGAAGATACAAGCATAATATATGCAAAAGGAATTATGTACAATTGTGTGACACACGGTTGGTGTCGACAAGTACGAGTCTGCGTTGACCAATCGTCGGTGGGCGACATCGACCAGAAGGTGGAAATGAGAGAGGATTGGCATGGTGACGTCAGCAACGAGAAACTTCCAATTGAATTTACCGTTTCCGAACGATAATGTGAGGTTCTCGTAACCGTAGGTGGGTATCGCAGATCCGTTGGCAGCTACCAAGCGGACGTCGGCAGATGTAGACAGACTACGTCGTGTCTTGAAGAATTTCCTTGGCAAAAGAGAACGACAAGCACCCGTGTCTACCAAAAATCGCACGCCCGTCCCTACATCCTGTAAAAAGAAAAGATTAGAAACACGGGAGGCCACCGCCACGAGCGATGGCCTACTTACACGTTTTTTGGCCACTGACAATCCTCGGCACATTTTTTCGCAGTTGCCCCGAATCTGAAGTGGTAGTAGCAAAACTGTGGCGGAGGGGAGGTAGTAAGTGGCTGTAGAAGTCGTTTGTTGGGGCGCGAGCGATTGGTGGGTGTTGCGCGGCTTTGTCTCGGCCTCGGCACCGTCACATTGGTGACCCCGTAGTGACCAATGTGACGGTGCCGAGAGAGGGTTGTGAACTCAAAGGCAGGATGCAATCAGCTGAGTTATATTATTATAGAACACTCTCCTTTATATACAAAACCTCAAGCCAACAGGACATAACGAGTTAACAAGACAGACAATGTTACAGAGGAAAACAGCAGACATGAATTTTCATGTTCGTTTAGTGCGAGGGAAGAGCGAAGATACAAGCATAATATATGCAAAAGGAATTATGTACAATTGTGTGACACACGGTTGGTACAGCTGGCAACATTTATGTAATTACCTAGCTAACAGAAAATTTAACATAGTATGATAAGACAAAATGCATGGCATTTATAGACTCTGAGAAAGCTTATGGTTCTGTCAAAACTTCGGCAGTAATAAAATACATTCAATGACAAGTAATAAATGAATCTTGTGTTAGAACACTTGAAGATATCTGTACGGGAAGTGCAGCAAACCTAAAACTACATAAAGATGGTAGGAAAATTCTTGTTGAGAAAGGAGTTAACATGCCTAGAAGTATTTAACAGTTTAGATTGGGAAATATAGAAATTGACACTTATGCAGAAATCAAAGTTCTATTTAGTGAATCCTGGGAGGAATTGCAAAAGATAATAGAATGTTTGAATAGGGAGAGC
>NC_090745.1:71536610-71539110 GCF_036898095.1 Palaemon carinicauda
TAGGCTTTGGTCTTCCAATACTTCTAGTACCTTGTGGAGCTCAAATGAAAGTTTGGTGAACTAATCTCTCTAGGGGAGTGAGAACAGCATGTTCAAACCATTTCCACCTACCCCTTGCAATGATCTCATCCATGTATGCTACTCGAGTAATCTCTCTTATAGTTTCATTTCTGATCCTGCCCTGCCATTTAACTTCCAGTATTCTTATGAGGGCATTGTTCTCATATCTACAAAATCTTTTGGATATTGTTACATTATCAAACCACGACTCATGTCCATAAAGTAACACCTATCTCACTTATCTGATATATAGCTTGATTTTTATATGTAATTGAGGGAGATTTGATTTCCAATTTCTTACTTAACTTATCCAGTTTGATTTGCTTTTTTTCTTTCATTCATTAAACTCAAATTCTAAACATCCCGTATTAGAGATCATAATTCCTAAATATTTAAATGATT
The DNA here is from genome assembly GCF_036898095.1 of Palaemon carinicauda. Taxonomy (NCBI): domain Eukaryota; kingdom Metazoa; phylum Arthropoda; class Malacostraca; order Decapoda; family Palaemonidae; genus Palaemon; species Palaemon carinicauda. Next base: position 71,537,073 of record NC_090745.1, read on the forward strand.
CCACCTCATTATTCCTTTCTCCTTCCAATGATATTTCATCTTTCATTGCATATTCCGTTTTCATAATCTGTCTTTCTTCTATTTATTTTGAGCCAAACTCCTGTGATATTTCATGCATTCTGGTAAGCAAGCTTTGCAAGTCCTGTGGTGTTTTGCTAATAAGGACAGCATCATCAACCTAATCTAGGTTAGCTAATTTCCCAACACCAATCCACTCCATTCCTTTTTAACCATCCCCAACTTTTTTATGCATTACAAATTCCATGGGAAGGATAAACAACATAAGTGACAACACATTCCCTTGGAGTATTCCACTATTCACTGGAAATTCATTTGATAAGACTCGACTAACATTAACTTTGTACTTGCTATACCCATGAACAGACTTAACTAAATAATGCAGGACTCTCAGCAAAATTTGCCGGTGCCAACTATCAAAGGCTTTTTCATAGTCCACAAATGCAATCAAAATTGGATTATTATATTCTACACATTAGTGTACCAAATCAGGTTTTGCCTCTTCACACTACATTCTACAAAATAATCGTGTAAGTATTATGGGAGTCACTTCATTGTCGGCTAATATCATCTCGGCAGTCATTCCATCATATCCATCTCTTAGGTTTTTTAATGATAGCTTTGACTTCAAACACACTGAATTCATTCATGGGCATATCAAGAAGATCCTCAGCTTCAGGTACATCAATCAAATTATTCTCCTCATATCTCCTATTCATAATCTCACTAAAGTGTTTCATCCAACGTTGCCATTCTTCATCTTCTGTTGTTAAATCAGATCCATTTCTCTTTTTTAGTGGGTATTTGCTTTTTTTTCTTTACCCTAGTAGAGATTCCATTGATAATTCTGTGAGCAATTCTTACACCATAGCCACTTCCTGAATTCATAGCTTTGTCAGCCTCATCTGCTTTCTTGTCTAATTGTTCTCTCCAGTCATGCCTGGCTTTTCTTTAGACTTAGCTATCAATACTGGAATCCTTAGCATGTTCTATCTTGTAATTTTCATTACTTCCCTGAAAACTTTCAACAATCACTTTCTGTCTTTGTCTCCAAGTATCATTTGATATCCATGGGTTTCTAATTGTAACTACATGTCCCAAAACTTCACTTTCAATTGACTGATATATGTTCTTAATATCACACCACTCTTCATTAATTATCTGCTCTTCGTCTCTTAAAATCCCTAAAGCTACAAATCGATTACTATATTCAATTGCAAAGGTTTTTCTGTGCTCATCTTTTAAAAACTAATTTGTATCAAACCTATGCATTCTATCTACATTTCTGTTAGTTGCTTTCAGTTTTAATTTCAGTTTGGCAATGAGGAGCTGGTGATCACTATCAATATCTGCACAACTATAGCTTCTTACATTTCTCGGAGTCCTCCTTCTTTTTTACTTTATTGGCTCTGTGATCTACGGGATTTTAATTTTAATTGCCACATGGTGTCGTCCATCTATTTTTGTGGATGTCCTTGTGGTGGAAAAGAGTACATCCAATAACAAGATTTATTTGAACAAAAAATTATAAAATGTGCTCCATTTCCCTTTGCAGCTTCGCCAAGACCCTCAACCCTCATGACATTCTCTTTACCTTGATTAGCCCTTCAAACTTTAGCATTGAAGTTACCAGTCACAATTTTCATATCTCTCTTTGGGATCTCTTCTATTACACTCTGCAGTTCTTCATATCATTCATTTTTCCTTTCTTCTGGGGAATCATTTGTAGGTACATAGCAAACTAAAATACTCATTTTGCACTGCTTTGATTTGAACTTTGCCGTTAACAATCTTCTATTTACAGCTCTCCACTCAAATAATGTCTTTTCTGCTCTTGGCATCATCAACATTCCTACCCCTCCACTTCCAACTCCATCTGTTCTTCCTGAATAGATATATAGTATATATTGCCTTGGTCTAAAGTTTCTTTACCAATCCCTTACAACGTGTTTCACTTAGAACCAAGATATCCAATCTATATTTCATAAATTCGCTCTTCACTTTTCGTAACTTCCCAATA
>NC_090745.1:71551610-71566610 GCF_036898095.1 Palaemon carinicauda
TTTCAAAACTGGTCTTGCTAGTGCAATGCAGCTGAGATTTTAAAGATTGCTCGCCTACTCAGAATTTCTATAATTGAAGACTTCGTTGCTCCCTGATTCCAATTTATCTGGTAGGGCAACACTCCCAAAACATATACGTACTCGAATGTATAGATAAATATACAAATGAAATATAGGCTTGCTGGTATGGCACACCCAACAGCACCATCCATCGGGCCTTAGGGTAGTTCAGATGAAATTACTAAGATGTATCCTCGTCTGAAGTTGCCGGGCCTACATAATTTAACTTATATCATCGTGTCCTTACTGGTGCCCCTCTGAAACCAACCCTCTTCACTAACCGTGCAGCATTCATAATATGACATATTCCTTGTTCTTTTCATTGTTTGAAGCAAATTTTTGATGGCAAACATCAGATTCATGATTTTTATTTTTTTTTTGGGGGGGGGATGCACAGAGCAATAATCAATAGAGTATATACAATTTATGTCAGAATAGAAGTAAAATGAAATAGGTGACCTTCCACAAAATGTACCCCATATATATATATATATATATATATATATATATATATATATATATATATATATATATATATGTATGTATGTGTGTGTATATGAGAGAGAGAGAGAGAGAGAGAGAGAGAGAGAGAGAGAGAGAGAGAGAGAGAGAGAGAGAGAGATTATATTTTCTTCTAGGAATTTATCTGGCGACTAAAATATGTTACATGTCGCCGTCATTTATTTTTTGATTAGGCCTCAAGATTTTGAAATAGCAGGTACTGTATAGAAATTGAATTAGATTTCTCTTTTAAAGAGAGGCTAAAATCTCTTGCATGTTTTTAACTTTTTACAATGGTCATAGTTTTGTGTAACTTGGTGTCGTCATCGTTTATCCTGAAATGGACGAGTATTTCGAGCCTATTAATCATCCTTTCTCTGCACATGGATTAGTGAATTTTATTCGGTAGGTCAGAATTAAGGAGTGATTATATTAGAAATAAAAAATAAATTGACTGTTTGTTCTGTTGTCGTGAGTGGAAACACTATTCGAATATATATATATATATATATATATATATATATATATATATATATATATATATATATATATATATATAAATATATATAAATATATATATATATATATATATATATATACATATATATATATATATATATATATATATATATATATATATATGTATATATACATATTTATTTAAATATATATATATATATATATATATATATATATATATATATATTTAAATAAATATGTATATATACATATATATATATATATATATATATATATATATATATATCACTTAAAAATACTGAAAGGGTCTTCTAAAATCCATTATACAATAACAGCATACATTATACAATAACAGCATGTTTATGCTGTAATTGCATACTGATAATTTAAAAGGAGAGAATATTGAAAATTTATCTTTTATTGCTTTACAGTATTTGTAGTATTTGATAATGTATTTTACGTATATTATTTGTGTGGACTATCAGTTGAGTATTTCAGATCTTTGGTTTAAATTTGCAAGTAAGACACAGGATGCTAATTTTTAAAAGAAGGAAAAGATGTTCTCTTTGTTTGTCCTTTCTCCAGAGCCATCTCGCAATAATTTTCTCTGTATTCTTTAAGTTCTGTTTTCTAGAGTAAATATAATATTGATAAAATTTCATTTACAGCTGAGGGACAATTAAACAAGTAATTAACGATATCAGATCTCTATCTTGGTTTACATGAGCCGACTTGTATCCCCTGTCCCATTCTCATGATCTTCCTCGATTATGTAATTATTTTAATGGTTAATAACATGGCGCCAATTATTACATGGCAGACACAGCTGGTAATATTAAAGTTAACGATGCAATATTACATGTAATAAAGATACTGAGAAGATTCGCATTTATATCAGTATAAAGGAACTTCTGGCGTGTATTCCAAATATTTCATGATCATTGCTTAATTAAGCTAACGAATAGTTTGTCATGGATGATTTTCACTTCTTAGATTATTACAGCCGTGTTGATCCGCTTGCTACTTCTTGTAGCTGTCTCTCAAGGGCAAAATTTGCTTATTGTCATTTTGACATTACTCATTAACTCAAGGAAATATGAAATTGCAGTTGTAACCAAATCTAGGAGGAGAGTAGGTAACGTGATTTAGAAGAAAGTAATAACTGTTGATTTTTATGACGTGATTCGAAACGACTGTGTTAGTAAAATGTCAAACATAACCGTCATTGAAGTGTGGTTTATAATTGTCTTCCTAAAACCATAGCTTTCTTTGCTTGCGTTCGTTTGCAGTGGTATATTTTGCATTGCGTAAAAGGGTCTCTTTTTTCCTAGAAAATAGTTAAACTTTAACTAACATGATATTTTTAAAGAGATGAGATATCACATTTCAAGATCGTAAGGTCAATATGATAAATAAATTACTGTTTCCATCGGTCTTAACTGTTTGTCGATCTATCTATGTACAACTTTTTGTCATTATTCATTTCATACCGATTGGTTGAGTCATTTATGGCTTAATTGAGTGAGTGGTATGATTTGCAGTGTAATATTTTTCAATTGTGAAAATAAATATATTGCAGAATTACGACAGATAATAAAGTATGTTCTATCAAAGAACATTAACATTACTACACTCGTCACTTGGAATGTCTATCTTCTGTGGTTTTCACCCTTGTTTCAGTTTGTGCTATCTGGCTGATTATTAACCCAGTGAATAATCCAGTGCCTCTTTATCATTCTTTATGCTGTAGTATGTTTTTCAAGGGTAAATTAACGCTCTCCTAAACATGCTCAAAATATTTCTCTTAATATAGTAGCATTTATTCAGATCTTGGAATACTGAAATAAAAACGGAAACTAAATCTTACTGCATTGAATATGATATCGAATGATGAAATAAAAAGAGGACATTAAAAGATTAACTTATTTAACGTTTGTAATATTAAAAGTTCAAACTTGCAGCGAATGTTTTATGTTTTAACTTTGTTACTGATCTGAAGATAAGTTTTACTCTTTATTCATTACTTGTCATTTATAATTTATGTATCGCCTTTTCTTACTGGGGTATTTTTCCTTGTTGGAGCCCTTAGGCTTATAGCATCCTGGTTTCTTTTTCAAATAAGGTTGTAGCTCAGCTAATAATAATAATAATAATAATAATAATAATAATAATAATAATAATAATAATAATAATAATAGTTGGGGTGATTTCTATAGTTATGAACACACTTTTTTGGTGTCACTTTTCTAATAAGGATAAACTGATCATGCATGAAAAGGTATATATTTTTCAACTCCAATGAACTGATATTTAAAATTATCATGACGACATTATTGTAACTATTTTTTCTTACTTCAATTATAAATTTCAGAATGCTAATCACTATGTTGTTTCTATAAAGCAATTAAGAAAAGTTATATTGGTGTTATACATCAACTTGTTTTCGATGTATATGCAATTTGAATAAGTCGTTTATTTGTTCAGTACTCTTATTGTGTTTAGCGAAATATTGACTCGCCTTTAGAATAAGACGCCAGCACTTCACCATTTGTGTCACAGTGCAGAAATTAATATCGGTCCATGAAGCGACCGTTAGGAGCCATTTATATTATTTTCTTCCTTTAGCATTACATCCATTTTCCTGAATTTCTTTCCACTTTACTGTCTAACATTTTTAGCGTTATCTTGCTCTGCTTATTTATGAACATTTATTTATATCTTTTTGATATAATGAACTGTTTAGACTACCATAGGATAGCAATGATGTCGGAAATTCTACCACTAAGTTTACCTGGTGGCTTACATATTTCTATTGTTGGTTTATATATCTTGGCCAATTGGATTACAGTACATAATACTTACAGGATAAAAGTCTTCCAATAAACCATGTTACATCACGCAGTAATGATATCATCGGGTAGAGTTTACGATATTTATAGATGAGTAATCAGTTTGCTTCACATATGGATCAAGATTGTAATTAGTTTTCCTTTGATTTTAAGTCCATAATCATGTGTCTCCTGATAAACTCTAAACTACAATTCATATTATCTGATTTTGCTTTTGTTAATAGTTGGTTGAGTTTATTCAAAATTTTACTATCTTTTGGAAAATAACGTGACATTTATTTTATATTACTAAGTATGTCCTACCTACGTTTTATTCTACACTCCAGCTGCCATCGAACTCCACGTCAAAAAACCGTTCACGTAACAGGCTAATTTCAGCTGTATTATCCGTCCGTTATTATATTGTCTACTTTTATGCCAATGTAAACCCTATGGACAAAAACCATTGAATGTACATATGAATTTGTCACCCTTCTGTGACCCTTCGGTGGCCTGTTATGTCTAAATAAAGTTTTTGTTCGGAAACGGTCTTCATACTAATTCCTCCCCCACTCCCGTCACATTAGTGACCACTATGGAGTGTCTTGTACATCCACCACGCCTCCCAACTCACCACTACATCAACCATATCCTCCAACAATGCCCACCACCGTCCCCAACTCGTCTGTTCATGTTGCTTAAGTTTCAGCACACCAAGGTTCATTTCCTCATCCTTGGTGTAACCCACTCAAGCTGCAATCCTTGATGACATCTTCTCAGAAAGCTATGACAAGCAAATGGATGCCCCATACAGTATAATGCCCTCATATCATAACTTCTGGATCAGCACTCACCATTGCCAGCTGCATGCGCAGCAAAGATTTTACAGCACTCTCAACAAACATCGGGGGATCAAAAGGCCTCGATGGCCCTCAAAGAAATACTCAGTACTGGTCGTATTCAGCCTGCTGAAGGTGGTTTTCTATATGAAGTATATCTATTGCATGTTCTTCAGGTATAAAAGACTGCCAGAGCCTTTGCAAGAAACCTTTCCAGATGCCGACATTTTACGCCAGAAGGACCTGCTGACTATGCTGACTAAAATCAATGCCCTTATGGCCAGCCATCTCACAACCGTTAAGAAATCCATCAATAATTCCACCCATGATGAAGGGGACAACAATTCAACAACGGCTGAAGCTGAGTCAAATGCTGTAGGTCATCAATACCAACCTCATGACATTCTTGGGCAGGGATGAATCTGCCCTACACCCACTTATACAGCCCCATGCCCGGCTCCAATAAACACCTTTAAGAGCCCCTGGATGATGCCGCTCACACTCAGTTGTACTACCAGCACTCTAGATTCATGGTTGCTACTAAGAAATGTGCTACTAGATGTCAATGGTAAAAAGAAAAAAAACGTGTAATTAAACTATCACCTGTTGCTGTGGTATCCCCATTAACTAATCTCTTCTTTTTACATGATTCAGAATCAACAGTAATGTTTGTTTCCTGGTAGATATTGGTGACTGTCCTTTCCTTCTACCACGTTGCCTTTTATCTTTGTGGCCCCATCATTCCACGACTGCTGATGTCTGCATGGTAGCCGCCAATTGATCTGCAATCCTCATCCATAGTTATGAAACAATTACACTGTTGTTGGAGGGTGCCCAGTACTGGAGGAATTTCATCATTGCCAAACCAAACATAAAGTAGCAACTAAGAACAACCTCCTCAGCAAACTCGCTAACACCAGCTAAGTAAGAGAACCTGAGACTCTGAGGCAAACACCCCTGGCAATTTGTTACTTTACTACGTAGTACTCTGCACCAGTGTAGGTAAGATCATGACATGCGTATAAGGTAGACCCAGAATTAACTAAGTCATGTTGAATTATTACTGGCACCCTAAAATCTACACCTCTATCATCTTTATGCAAAGTATCTGGTACCCCAGCACCACATATCCGTTGAGAAATGCTAGCAAAAATTGAATATGAACAAATTAATGACACCAGTCATCAGAAAGCAAGGCAAAGACTGGAATCTTGGAAAAGCTTCGCAACAGTGGATGGACTAGAATCAATCTGGGCAGCTGCTCACAGGCTAGAAAAGTGGTGCAAAAGTGACCAGTGGCCATTTAATAAGGCCCTGCCCAGCCAAAACAAATACCACTCACCAGAAAGGACTGGGTAACCATAAAAAGAGCAAGAATGAAAGTTGGTAAAACTGGATATAATCGACGCAAATTGGGATTAGCATTCAACCATGTGCCCATGGGGAGTAACAGTACAAGCAATGGAACACATCCTATGAGGGTGCCCACTGGGCCCTCATTTCTCGGATCAAGCACTCAGAGAAGCAAACAACAACACCCTCCTGCGGGTTTGACATTGGCACGATATGATATTGTAATCATTGACAACATTGCACTGCCTCTCATTGGTGCAGATGTCCATGCCCATTCTCACCTCCTGATTGACACCACACATCAACGCTCAGTCAATGCCAGCTCTTACTCGACCACATTTTTATCCTCCACTCCCTCTGATCATGCTCTTGACATTAGTGTTCCCACGGGGACCCAAGCCCACCTCCTCACTATAAAATCCCGGTGTCTTCTGCTCAGAACTTCATCAGATGCCCACAGTTCCCGCCAAGCACAGTATCTATCATTATATGAAGACGACGGGCCCTAGTGTTTGTAAGATTCATACGTTCGGTACGAGACTGTTTGGTAGCTGCTGAATGCAAATTCACTGAAATGGAAGAAATGGGCCTTTGTCGAAAGACCTCAAGCATATGGTCATTGCCTCTGTACATTGTTCTGAAGAAGGATTGGTATCTACACCTTTGTGAGGATTACAGGCATCTTAATATGCAGACAGAACGAAACCACTACCCCATCCTTAACATCGCAAACATCACTACCTACCTTCACAGTGCTAGAAATTTTTTTACCCTGGATCTCTTGAAAGGGAATTACCAAGTGTCCATACTCCTAAAAGATATTATTATTATTATTAATATTATTATTATTATTATTATTATTATTATTATTATTATCAGTAGCCAAGCTACAACCCTAGTTGGAAAAGCAAGATGCTATAAGCCCAAGGGCTCCAATAGCGAAAAATAGCCCAGTTAGGAAAGGAAATAAAGAAATAAATAAATGATGAGAACAAATTAACAATAAATCATTCTAAAAACAGTAACAACGTCAAAGCAGATATGTCATATATAAACTATAAAAAGACTTATGTCGGCCTGTTCAACATAAAAACATTTGCTGCAACTTTGAACTTTTGAAGTTCTACTGATTCAACTACCCCCATTAGGAAGATCATTCCACAACTTGGTAACAGCTGGAATAAAACTTCTAGAATACTGTGTAGTATTGAGCCTTATGATGGAGAAGGCCTGGCTATTAGAATTAACTGCCTGCCTAGTATTACGAACAGGATGGAATTGTCCAGGAAGATCTGAAGGTAAAGGATGGTCAGAGTTGTGAAAAATCTTATGCAACGTGCTTAATGAACTAATTGAACGATGGTACCAAAGATCAATATCTAGATCAGGAATAAGAAATTTAATAGCCCGTAAGTTTCTGTCCAACAAATTAAGATAAGAATCAGTGGCTGAAGACCAGACAGGAAAACAATTATTCCTGCTTTAGCCTTCGTAATGCAAGGGCCACATTTCAGCGATTCATGTAGGGCATCTCAGGGCCCCTAATCATCTGTGTATGTTATGTAAATGACAAGCTAATATTCCGCTATTCCAAAGAGGACCACCTAGGTCACCTACACATCTCCCTTGAGAGCCTGAGAAGAACAACCTTGTAATCAAGTATTATAAGTGTGTCTTTGGTGACCAGGAAAGGACTTACTTTGGCCATTACATCACTCCCGAGAACGTTAACCTCCTACCTGAGAGGGTTTCAGCAGTACAGACGTTCCCCGTGGCCTCGACCACCGAAGTATTGCTGGAGTTCTTGGGCATAGTAAAGTATTATCACCAGTTCTTGCTAGCCGTTGCCACCACTTGTGGGCCATCCACCTCTATGAATCCCTCAAGGGTAATCCAAAAAAACTTGAAGTGGGGCCTCCTTCGTCAATCCAAAGAAAGCCCTATCAATTTCTATTGCTCTCATCATTCCCATACCAACTGAACCCCTCATAATTTCCACCGATGCCAGTGATGTCCCTGTAGGGTTGGTACTCAAGCAAATGATCAACAGGTCACCCAGCCCTCTGGGCTTTCTCAGTAGAAAACTCTTCTTGGCAGAATCGAGTTATTTTACCACTACTTGTAAACTACTAACGGTTTTTTTGGCTGTCCATTATTTCCGCCACTTTTAGTGGGTACTTTTCATCAAACTCACCATCATTTTGCCCACATTTATGTTGACGTGGTGGGCCCTTACCCACATCAAAAAGACACTGCTACCTTTTCACAGACATAAATTGCTCCACTCGCTGGCCTGAAACCATTCCCATGCAAGATACAACACCTGCCTCATATATTGCTACCGTACATTCCGAATGGATATCAAAGTTTGATATCCCAATTCATATTACTTCCAACATGGGTGCCACTTTCACTCGTCAATTGTGATTATCATTCGGGTAGCTTCTAGGCATCTTCCTGCACAAGACTACAGCTTACATCCCTGCAGCCAAAAGAATAGTGAAATGTTTACCTTGCTCTGTCAAAGCTGCTTTGATGTCCCTCTACAATGACTCCAGTTGGTTTCCCCTATTTCCTTGGAGTTTACTCTGACTGAATATCACTACCAAGGACGCCATGTATGTCTCAGTTGCAAAGATGGTATATGGCAATCAATTGGTCGTTCTTGTAGAATTTTTTTCCGTCCGCCACCTATTACGATGATCTGCAGTACCTACGACATGTTGTAGGGAAATTGACCCCCTATCATCTGACTTACAAGCCCCCATCAAAGCAGCACCTGCTAAAAGACGTACACACCACAACATATTTCTTCATGCCCACCAACGCTTGCTAGCCCCGCTTACATAACGTCCCATCCACAGGCTGAATCCTTGTCATTTATTTTCCTTCTTAAGATTCATGGTAAAAAGGACTGGATCACTATTAACTGCCTAAAACATGTGAGTTTCTAGAACAGGTTATCCTCTTTCAAATGCATGTCTGCTTCAAGAGAGGGGCCATGTAATGTACGTGCAGCAAGCAACGCACATACAAATAAAGAGGTATGCCCTATCTGCATTTTCCTGTACACTTTAACCACCATTAGTTGAGGTTATAGGCTAATTTCCACTCTATGATTATTATGTTATTACATTGTTTATTTTTATGCCAACGTCAACCTTATTGATGAAAATTGCTGAATATACACATGCAACCTGTGTTGTTATCTCTAAATGAAGTTAGTGGTTCAGGAGCTGTCCTCGTATTAATTCCTTCTCCCCTCCCATCACAGGTTCACCGGCTCTCAGCATCACCATTATTTGTATGTATTACTGTCATTCCTTATATCTCTCTCCAACTTTTTTCTGTAAATTTCTTGCCATATTTATTTTCCTTCATTTCGTGCCTTATGTATTTCTAGCCATTGATGTCTGAAATCTCACTTTTATATCAAAAGTTTCATTTAGATATGTTGGGTTAAGAAAAGAGCCTACACCAAAAGTAGTTTCCCCTATACTACCAGCTGGTATTGGAAGTAAGTTACATTAATGGCTTCGAGGCAAATTATCCCAACTTTAATAATAAAATTAAATGAATACCAACTAGTGATTCTTATCTTGGGCGTAATTACTCCCAAACGGTTAATTTTGGTTATTTGGGGTGATTTTATCATCCCACGAATTTCTATGTACATTATTATTTGAATTGTATACAATGACATGTAATTCATTTTAGTAATCCATCAGCATTTCCCTTCGTACACAGTAGGTTAGGTTTACACTACATTTATTCATTTATTCTGTTATAATATGTGCATTCTTCATTCTTTGCTATAGGTGGTTATTTGGGTTGATAAATTCTGGTAGCTAGAACAGCTGAGGTTTTACAATTGAATTTAATAATCCTCACTGGCTTTTATTTTCCCAGTAAAGAGAGTTAGGCTCACTGACTTATAATTGTGTCGGTGGACTTTTAAAACGTTTCTTTACAACAGTATTCTCAGTTATCCTGAGCACTGACAACTTCAGCAACTAGTACTGAAAGGCTGTTCTAAACCTGGACGCTATTTTACAAATTAGTTAAAAGACAAAGTTTTAATCATTTGATAATTTGAAATGTAATTTGATATTTTTCAAGTTTTACTCAAGTGGCCAGTTACGCGAAAAGATTTATCTATTTTTCAGACTTCATATTCTATATATGCTAATATCATACACAAGAAGAGAGAAAGGAAATGTACCCAATTTTAAGTCCATTCAAGCTAGAAGAAAATAGTGGATTCAGTCAAATATATTGCAATAGTTTGTTTTGTTACATACATGTGATATACAGACCTTTAAGAACCATAATAATAAAAAAGGACGCAATCGACCATCTTTAATGTGCACAATTCCATATTCATATGATCGCCGTTCTCGTTGTTTTAGATGTGGTATATCTCAAGGAATTCATATTTGGCATCAGATTTGGCCTTTGACCCCAAAGGGCAATCGTTACATTCTCAAAGTATGGGCTCACACCTCTAATATTTCTTTGCAGAATTTGCAGCAAAATTCCCTAATCAAACTGAATTATGAGCACAGAATTATTCATGAATTGATATGTATTTATGATAGTAATTATTTACTTACTAATAATATGTAATAAGTGGAACCATTTATTTTGCTCAATTTAGTCAATTCTGAATATATTACAACTAGAAGTCAATTATTCATGGACTCCTCTTTCTTTGACAGGTAGTCATGCATGAACCACTTGATATGTTTAGGGGTATGAGTATGTTTTGTGGTGTTGCTGCAAATGCTGAAGATGGAACAGTAAAAACTTGTGTAAAGTAACAGATGGTGTTGAAATTTGGGTAGATCATCAAGCACTGTATCAGCGGTTACTTGAAATTATGAAGTACGAGCTTTCATTATACCTACCATCACTGTTCACAAGTGATGACAAAATGCAAAGCTGATGCTAAATGTTTGGTTTTAATGGAGTGTTCTTGATAAAACGCATCAAATAGATCACATGAAGATATTGCACTTTAGTATGTTACATTTGTCAAGAAAACCGACAATTATATGGCTTACTTTGATGGGCACAGCAATAATTCGTCAACAAAATGCGTTACTCGAAAAACGTGTTAGGGCATAATTGTTGGCCCAAATGTTCATCTGGCACTTTCTCAAGTCTTCACCTTTGGAAATAAGGTTCCGTTTTTTGTAAATCTTGTAAAATGAGTAAGGTTTTATTGACTTCCTGCCTGAAACTCAGAATGAGCAGTAGTATCTAAAAAGTATGCAGAGGAAGATGTTGATCTTTCATTAGTGCAGAAGGCAGTTAGCATGGCAACTAACAAGGTAACAAAGTATCTGTCGTATTAGTTCTCATGAAGCCTAATAATCAATCCCTGTTCACGGTATCACAGAAATCCAATAGGAAACACTGTATTTGTAACATTGGTGAAATTAGTTCACAACCACTGAAGAATGCTGCTTGTGTTTCCATTTCTACTTGCTCTGTGTGGATGTGAAACCACGTCAAGATTAAATATCAAATAAGTGCCATTCCTATCTGAAAAATTCGCTCATGAGGAAATAAAAAAAGGCAAAAGAAAGAACAATCATTCAGGTCTTCACTTCTAATAAGAGTTGTGTATTTCTTGAAGAGATGAGAAAGAAAAAATTCCAGGGCAAAGTCATCAAGAGTTTGAGAAATGTTAATGTTAAAGATATGATGCCTACTTATGATACAGCTAGATGTCACTCATTTTATATTTATCATCAAACATAAATCTAGCTAGGATGTAGTGGTATTAATCCTGATAATGGAGGATGGAAGATAAACGTAAGAAAACTTGATTCCTTGCACGATATATGACAGCTCTTTTCCTGTGCCTTACTAAAAGCAATCAGACGAAAATATAATGGCTTTTATGACACTCAGCACTGTTCAAGTAAAAATCATGGGCTATAATGTACAGATTTTTGTGAGAAATGTCAAGGTAGCACTTGTGTTAACATATTTATTGATGAAGACACTGAACATGACTAAATTAGTTTGCAAGTGTACTTTGCGCAAGAATTATTGTTTTTATATTTTTTTCCATTTTATTTCTCTCAGCTCAAGGAGATAATAAATATTGATTTTTTGTCATTTCAAGTTATCTTATATCTATTATAAGTCAACTTTCAAGATAATGTTTTTCTAAATATTAAGTGCAGTTACATTTGATCCATGTTACTGCATGTGTTAAGGATCAGATTCAATGCCTGAAATGAATTAATTCTCACTATGTTTCTATTAATGTAATATGAAATCAGTATACAGTCGGGCCCCATTTTCCATGGATGCACTTTTCATGAATTCACTTTATGCAGAGTTATTTTGGTGAACCATTGCCTGGAATTTTACGGCAATCCTCGATATGTGTAAAATTTCACCCTAAATAAACAAATTTTAAAATCAATTATTTCTCTCATTTTGATGATAAAGTAATAATTTCATACTTCAATCAAGTCGTTGTTTATTTGTTGTTAGTGACTGTTTCAAAATATGTTGAACAAGAGCAATCCAAGTTTTCTGACATCCGGCAAAGGTTAATGAAATTGTGCATAGCCTAAGATCTATTTGTGGTGGAAGTTTCGTCAAAATCCGTCAATTTGTTTTGACGTTATTTTTAAATTGGCAAAAATGCAAATCTAGATAATATCCGGATCCAGATCATCTCCAATATTTAATGGTGTTGTTCATGACCTAGGAACTACATGTGGTGAAAATTTTGTCAAATTCTGTCGAGTAGTTTTAACGTTATCTTTAAAATGGCGAAAGATGCAAATCTAGATCTAGAAACCCGATTCAGATTATCGTTAAATTTCAATGGGGTCGCCATTGGCCTAAAATATATCTTTAGTGAAAATGTCGTCAAAATCGGTCGAGTAGTTTTGACGTAATCCTGTCCACAGACATATATGCAGATAAATAAATAAATAGATAAATGAACTAGAATCCAAATCCAGATCCGGATCATCTCTAAAATTCAATGAGTTCGTCCATGACGTAAAATCTATTTATGGGTAAAATTTCGTCAAACCTGTCGAGTAGTTTTGACGTTATCTCCAGAATGGTGAAAACTGCAAATCCGGATCTCGAATCCATATTAAGATCCGCATCATCTCCAAAATTTAATGGTGTCGTCCATGAACTAAGATTTATCTGTGGTGAAAATTTTGGGGAAATCCATCAAGTGGTTTTGACGTAATCCTGTCCACAGGCACAGAGACAAATATATAAATTAAAAACTAGAATCCGGATCCGGATCCTCTTCAATATTTGATTAATGTGGTCATCCACGACCTATGATATGACCTTATTTTTAAAATGGCGAAAAATCCAAACCTGTATCTAAAATCTGCATCCAGATCCGGATCTGGATAATCTCCTAAATTTAATGGAGTCGTCCACGTTTCGTTAAAATCTGTTAAGTGGTTTTGGCGTAACCTTGTCCACAGACGCACAAAAAATGCAAACCTGGATCTAGAATCCGGATCCGGGTCAGCTCCAAAATTTGATGAGGTCGTCCATGTCCTAAGGTCTCTCTTCGGTGAAAATTTTATGAAAATCCGTCGAGTAGTTTTGACGTGATACTGCCCACAGGAAAATGTCCACAAACACAAATAAATAAACAAACTCTGTCGCAATTCCTCCTTGGCTGAAGTAATAAGGGCATAAAATTATCGTGTTTATTATTCCTTATATGCTCCCTTTGTGAATGGTGATCAAATTCTAAATGGAAATTGCATTTCTTTGTATATTCCAAGGAATAAAATTCTTATTGATTGAACAAATGTCTGTGACGCCTTCCATAAAAATTTGGCTGATAGTGTTAAATATCATATTGCACCGTCATTTGATGTGTACCGTTTAATATTCAGTCGGTAAGATTTTTGTTGTTAGAAAGTGTTTCGGAGTGGCGGTATTATTATTATTATTATTATTAGTATTATTATTATATTGTGACCTCTCCTTCAGTCCCCTTGGGATTGAACAATCTATATCTGAATCAATAAAAAAAAAACTATTGTAGCTAGTCTATACTCTATAAATTTCACTTTTTATTTTGACTTCCGGTTAATGGATCACTATTATATCTTTAAGAATTTATGGAATTTTCTATCCTGGGTATTGTTTGTAATCGTTGTCCATATTCGTTGGATATGACAAAAATGCTAACTCTGAGAGAGAGAGAGAGAGAGAGAGAGAGAGAGAGAGAGAGAGAGAGAGAGAGAGAGAGAGAGAGAGAGATGCAACTTAGAATAATACGAAAGAAGAACGATAGAAGTTCCATAGAAAAGGAGGAGGCTTTAAGGTCCACGTACAGTATATTGCTAGTGAATGGTCGTACGATATTGGTGCATCCCTGATTTTACAAAAGTCAACAAACTTATTAGTATGGTTTACGAGAGAAATTTGTCAAGGGTATGTTATGCGCTTACTATTCGTTTCATACCTACATTCTAAACTGCAAAATACTGTATTATAATCTTCAGTGAATTTTTCCTACCATAATTAGTGAAATTTATATTAGATTGTTATGAAAACGCGTATCAAATTCAATAGTAACAATTTTCCTGTGGAAAGGTGAGTAATCCCAAATGCAATCAACTAAGTTTAAACTAATGTATGGCATGTAGGGTGGTTGTAAGTATCCTTGAATTATAGAATATGGTTCCAAATGTTTAATAAGAACACATTTTGGAAATCATGAAATATAAGTAGACTTTAATTTAGCTTGTTAAGATTAGATCTTTATGTGCAAACTGATGGAATTCACATTGTGCAAAATGGCATACCACCTTGATCCTCATATTCGCGTTCAAGTGCTGATATAGAGTGCACATTTCCTTTAATTCTCTTTTATAGATACAGACGTATCAGAAAATCTTTTAGAAAGTAGAGAGGTCATG
>NC_090745.1:71574110-71614110 GCF_036898095.1 Palaemon carinicauda
GTCGGGGCGCTGTAAACCCTATGAAGCTGACGAAATTGTAAGCTATTTTAGCGTTATTTTTCATGGTTCTGAAACTATTTTCCCTTTGTAATTGAATATTATAAGGTGAAAATTTATTTTGCAATAACAGAATCCCGATAAAATATATAAAATTTTCAGCAGTAATCGCGACAAATCACTTTTATCACAGGACTATACATTCCCGGAATACCACATATCTGACTACCTCTAAAGTTATATCTGTAATTATTGGTGTCTGCCTCCTTCTGTTCAACTATCAACCTAAAGCAATTCACGATTCGTCAAATTATAGTTAGTCTCTCCACTTCTTCCAATTTGATTCATATCCGAAACACTAAATCATTATCTGCAGCTCATAGATAAGGAATTTTTAATACTCAGGAGAGAGAGAGAGAGAGAGAGAGAGAGAGAGAGAGAGAGAGAGAGAGAGAGAGAGAGAGAGAGAGAGAGGGATGATTTTATCCTTCTGCATCTCAACTACATTTCTCTTGTAGCAACCATTGAACAGAATGTTTTTTTTTTTTTTAAGCTTTTTGAAAGTTTGGTGTTCATAAAATCCAAGTTTTATTTCATGAAACTTTCTTTAATTTCTTCATAATATGAATTTCTCCGAAAAAAAAGCCTGGCTGTTATTCCTTTTAGTACAGCGGCATAGCAGACCAATTGTTCAAATTGGTCTAAAAGCACCAAAATTGGCACACATGTAGATTAATATATTCTAAACATTTTTGGATATGGAGGCATTCAAGATTAGCCCTTAGGAAGATATGGCGGCCATTGTTCAAAATGGCCGCCATTTAACATTAGCGTCATTACATAGACTTCATTATGTGTCGTTAGTTTGGTGCTAGATGGGCCAAAATTCCCTTTTTTTACATCAGAATTAACATCAATAAATGTTTAACAGATATTTAGATGAATCTTCTCAAAAATGGCCCCCAAACTGGCCGCCATTTTGTGGAAAAAGTGGACATTTGATGAAGATTTCAATACTCAATGACATAATACCTCTAATAACCAGTACCTGATTTCAGGAACACACTTTAATTGCTCAAGTTGCTTTTTTATTTCAAATTGCTGGCAAAATTGCTAGTCAAAATAATACACAGAGTACGGGAAGTTTACAGTATGGTCAGATTGTAGTTATATAGTCGACCAAAAGCCCAGTCTCTAGGCACAGTACTTGTGTAATCCTGCAGTACATACATGTAATACAATAACGTAGATTTTGCCACACTATGTTAATTATGATTCCGAACTTTTCAAATCTGGTCACCAGAATTATGAATGTCTACAGATCATAATGTTGGTTAGCAAGTTTTCTGTCCCAATCTACTGGCATTCGCCTTCACAGAAACATAGACCAGTGCATTGCAGTGAAGCGTTCTTGCACTTGCAGCGGTTTTTGCAGCCTTTCTTGCATCCGCAAGACACCAGCTCATGAGCACTCTCCTGGAACAAGGGAAGCAGGGACGTTGGTGTGATGACTGGTTGCTTTGGATCTTGGTGCCTTGCATGGTATGCAGCCCATGATGTGTTTTCACAGGCCTCAACATCATCTTTGAGAACACTTCTCGTGTTCTCCAGCCACATATACTCATCTTCTATGTGCTGCTCACAGTTGTGGCGTCTAAGAGAGGTCACAGAAGTAGCTGGGATCATTTGCCCTTTGACAGAAGAAGCAACAGGACGTACATCCGTGTAATATTCTGGTAGAGGCTCAACCGTCTTTGATCCAGTATCACGCCCAGTGAGAGCAATGCTACGATCCACTCCCTCATCTGCACACGTTGGGTGTTGAAAAAGCGAGATTCCTGTTCCATGGAATGAATTCTTGGCTGTGGTGGCACTTGGGTTGTGGTCAATGTTGTCCACAGCCGCAGTTGTGAACACATTGCTACGCAGGGTAGGCGGGCAGACCACTTCCTCTATGCGGTACAGCTGACACACGCTGTTTCCCATCTGGGCAGAAAGACGTAGGACTCTGTCATATGAGATGCTTAGGCCCAGAGAGAAGAGCTTGTCCACAAGTCCTCTCTTGCGTGTTTCAGCATACAGCATCAGCCCAACATAGGTTGGAAGAGGAGTTTCTTGAGACGTACTGTGTCTGACAGCTGGAGGCTCCTGTGTCTTGGTTGCTCCCTGCTTCCGACTTTGCTTGACACTGTTGAACTTGAGAAGCTGCGCAATGGAAAGAGCTGCTTGTGTTGAAGAGGAATGGCTTTGATTCTTGATGGTGGGGCCATCCAGCACCATATTTACCATTGCAACTAGTACGTTTGGCACAGAGTCCTCCTGACAGCCGCCCGGGAATGATCCACGGAATTGGTAAGTGTCTTCAAACATATATCGACGAACTATCTGTGCAGCACGCGCAAGGTGAACTGCCTCAGTGTCACAGTCTTGCTCGCAGGCTTTGCCTAGCGCTTCACCAATGTCTTCATCAAACGCTAGTAAAACATCTCGGCCTTTGCTGTGGGATCTCAGGCCTGGTATCTGGGCTAACAGGCGCTCTTTCAGCCTTGTGCTATTAACTTTCTGGCACAAAACAACCCCGAGCTGTTCCATTCTTGTTGTGTATAGCTTTACAAGTTCTGTGAGTCTGAAGACTGGGGTGGTGCCCTCTTCTAGGTGGGTTTCCTCGATATACAGGACCAGTTCAGCCAGTACGATTCTTGACATTACACCTTCATGGTCAGTTTTCTGCTCTGCTTCTACAGTGGTCTTTGCACGATAGTAAAGAGCCAACAAACACTTGGAATGGTACTTGGCCTCCAGAGCCACCATATCACCCATGCTGAGCCTGGCTATGAGTTCATTGTCCCCAACTTGCGCTGCACACTTCCGTACGCGTGTGTCCACCTGGAAGGTTGTTACTTCATGTAGGGTCTCTGTGCCAGACTTTCCACAGAAAAAGCAGGAGGTGCCGCTGGTAGTGGCTTCTGAAGAGTGTGTTCTGGCGTGCTTGGCCTGGACATTGTCAGTACTATCAAATGCTGAGCTGCTTGCGATGCGTCTCTTCTCTGCTCTTCGTAGCATTGTGTTATTGTATTTGAGCATACATGTTTTATGCCACTTGGCCTGGTGGGCAACCATTGTCGCCTCAACACCTTGTCCTTCATCTAGTCTCTGTAACTGAACAGTTCTTGGCAGTTCTCCGAGTTCATCAAATTTGACCAAGTTTGCAGCCATTGTCGTGTATCCACTCCCAGGGTCTCGGCGTTTAGACAGTACTGGGCAGACAAGTGACTCTGTTGTCTCCTCTTGACATACAAGACACAGCTTCCAGTTTGTCTCAGGAGGTGTTGTGGGAGTACGTTGCTCAAAAGTATCGACCAGTTGGAACTTCTTTGCCATGGCTGCAGTCTGGAACAACGCGTCTCTGATGTCAGGTGGTGCTGCTGCTGCCTCACCTGCAAAGACACAAAACACCACCATGTTACCACAAGTTACTACTACAAGCACCATGACTATCAACACTATACTATTACTGCAGCCGCCGTCACTGCCACCAACGCTGCCGCTGCAAAGTAAAATTCATTTTCTTGTGAAATGGTAGCCAAATTATTTGGTAAGCACAGAAGTATGTGTAATTGTACAATACTTATCACCTCTAGCACACTTATCACCTTTAGCATCCACAAAAAGACAAATTATGGTACATATTCAATGACGCTAACGGTAAATAGCGGCCATTTTGAAAAATGGCCGCCAAATGTGCTACGGGGAGAATCTTGAATGCCTCCACATCCAAAATTGTTCAGAATGTATTAATCCACATGTGTGCCAATTTTGGTGCTTTTAGAACAATTTGAACAATTGGTTTCATATTTCTTACTATGCCGCTGGGCTATTTGAAGATTTTCCCTTTTGAGTTTTCTTATCCTTTCATCCTATCCTCTGTACTGTTTTTCTTTTTTATAGAAAAAATAAAGACCGCCATACCAGTTACTTCGCAAATTAAAACCTCAGCTTTGTTTGCAACATACATTACATTTGGAACCGGTAAACTTATTGAACAAAAATAGAATTAAGGATTTTTGTTAATCTTATCACATTTTAATATCCCAAATGATATTGAAAAAAAATATATCGTATCAACCAAATTACATTGTAATCCTATTTAAATTTCCAATTGCAATAAGTAAGAGTTTGCTCCAGATATTGAACAGAACAAAAGCTAACCGATAAATCAGACATAGAGTTTTCTGAGAATTGGTCTTACTCTCTTTTAGGTTTTATTGTCACTTGACATGGTATTCTAACACATAGTTTGAGCTTAAAAAAAGTCATATCGGAAAAAGTTCGGCAAATTGAATGAAAACGATAAGCTTAGCAACAGGAATTTGCACAAGAAGAGATCATAATTAAAATATCCGCATTATAATGAAATTACATTTGACGTTGAAATTGATGGCAGTATCAAGTTGAAAATAGTTTGTCTTTATTGATGTATTAGAAATACACTCCTTCAATATTAGGCATATATATATATATATATATATATATATATATATATATATATATATATATATATATGTATATATAGACATACATGATAAATTTTTGCACATTTAAACGTGTTTCTTTCATATTTCAAATAAGCCATATATATTAATACATTAAAGTCTGGATTCTCTTAACGACCTCGGGATCAGATCCCAAGGCGGAACCGCCCAATGACTATGATATTGGACCGGCGGGGATTTGAACCCTCGTCCAGGATATCTGTATGCCAGTGACCATACCACTCAGCCACGAAGAAAGATAAAAGTCAATGACAATTCTTCTGTACATATACCTGTCAAATTCAGGTTTTCTGTACTTAGAATTGAAATCAACCCATCTTCACCATCGTAGCTAATTGGTAGGTTTGGGACTTGGCATTCGATTAATGATAAATTTTTGCACATTTAAACGTGTTTCTTTCATATTTCAAATAAGCCATATATATTATTACATTAAAGTCTGGATTCTCTTAACGACCTCGGGATCAGAGCCCAAGGCGGAACCGCCCAAAGACTATGATATCGGACCGGCGGGGATTTGAACCCTCGTCCAGTATATCTGTATGCCAGTGACCATACCACTCAGCCACGAAGAAAGATAAAAGTCAATGACAATTCTTCTGTACATATACCTGTCAAATTCAGGTTTTCTGTACTTAGAATTGAAATCAACCCATCTTCACCATCGTAGCTAATTGGTAGGTTTGGGACTTGGCATTCGATTAATGATAAATTTTTGCACATTTAAACGTGTTTCTTTCCTATTTCAAATAAGTCATATATATTAATACATTAAAGTCTGGATTCTCTTAACGACCTCGGGATCAGAGCCCAAGGCATACAGATATCCTGGACGAGGGTTCAAATCCCCGCCGGTCCGATATCATAGTCTTTGGGCGGTTCCGCCTTGGGCTCTGATCCCGAGGTCGTTAAGAGAATCCAGACTTTAATGTATTAATATATATGGCTTATTTGAAATATGAAAGAAACACGTCTAAATGTGCAAAAATTTATCATTAATCGAATGCCAAGTCCCAAACCTACCAATTAGCTACGATGGTGAAGATGGGTTGATTTCAATTCTAAGTACAGAAAACCTGAATTTCACAGAAATTGATTATTAAAGTTTTCGAGGAAGTAATGAAAATTACAAGGTAGAGCATGCTTAGTATTTCAGTATTGATAGGGAGGTCAAAAGAAAACCCAGGAATGACTAGAGAGAAACTTTAGACAGAAAAAGCAGATGAAGATAGGCAACATTGGATGGAAAACATTAGTGAGGTCATGAAAAAGAGATATGGAGGGAAAAAATTTGATTGATATACCTGAAGCTAAAGAAGTCCTTGATGTGTCCATGAATGAATTCATTGTGTTTGAAGTCGAAGCTATCATTAAAAAACTCAGGAGATGGAAAATCCCTGATTATAGTGGAATAAGTGCTGATATGATTCTGGCTGAAAATTAAGTGAGCCCCAAAAGAGTTACACTATTAATTTGTATAAAGTGGCATGATGAGGCACAAACTTCGTGAATGGGAGTTAGAAGTTTTGGTGAAAATTACAAACAAACAAAAATGAGACCTGATTGATTGCAATAGTTATAGACATCACACTTACGTCACTTGTCATGAAAATATATAGTATGATTATTTCAAAGAGATTAGAAGAAAGATTGATGTAAAGCTGAGAGATGAACCAGCAGAATTTAGAAAAGGTAGATACTGTACTGACCAAAATTTCATTTTGAGGCACACTATACAGCAATGCGTAGATTATATAAATCCACTTCTAATAGGAATTTTGGACTATGAAAAATCCTTTGATAGTGTTACCATCCAATTTTGCGGGGAGACCTGCGTTATTATGGAATTCCTCTTAAATATGTAAATTTGATTAACTATGTTCATGAGCATAGCAAGAGCAAAGTTAATGTTAGCAGTCATCTCAAACGAATTTTTCTGTGAATATCGGAGTACTACAAGGAAATGTGTTGTCACCTATATTGTTTATCCTCCTCTTGGACTTTGTAATGTATAGTTCAGTTGCAGATGGTAAAAAAAAGGACGGGATTGGACTGGTAATAGGAAATTAGCTGACATAGAGTATGCTGATGATGCCGTTCTTATTAGCAAAACACCACAGGATTTGTAATGCTTACTTACCAGAATGCATGAAATATCAAAGGAGATTGAGCGCAAAATAGATAGAAGAAAGACAAGAGATGATGAGAACGGAATAGACAATGGAAATATCATTGAAAGGATAAGTATTAATGAGGTAGGATCATTTAAGTATTTAGATCTTTAGAATAGGTGTTTATTGAAAGATTGAAAAAAAACAAAACAATCAAACAGTGGCTAGGTTAAGTAGAATTTTGAAATAAAATCGCATGAAACTACATATAAAATCAGGCTATACCTTAGTTTAGTAAGATCAGTGTTACAATATGGACATGAGTCATGGTATGACAGTAAAACAATCTCAACAAATTTTCTTATATTTGAGAACAAAGCCCTCAGAGCAATATTAGTAATTAAATGGCAGGACAGAATTAGTGAAGAAACTATAAGAGAGATTACTCGAGTACCAGATGTGGATGAGATCATGATGAGGGGTAGTTGGAGATTGTTTGGGCATGCTTTCTGCACTCCCCAAGAGAGATTAGTTCACAAAAAGTTTAACTGAGCTCCACAAGGCACTAGAAGAAGTGGAAGACCCAGGCTTACGTAGCTGAGGACTATGAAGGGTGAAGTATGATATGATGAATGAAAAAGTATTGAATTAAAAGATCAAGATAGAAACGACTGGCCAAATCTAACCGAGGCCCTTTGCGTCAATAGGTTTAAGAGGATATGAAGATGATAAATTTGAACTTATATTCACTATAAGTAAATTCAAGTGTAACAGTTTCATAAAATAATTGACATATCTTTATAGAAAACTAATTCAATTACCATCAATATCAAGTTGTGTATAACTTATATCTAGAAAAAGATTTTCTCAGAACTTCCACATTATTTTGAATCTTAAATAATCAATTTCTTGTCACTGATATGTAATTTTTCTTGATGTTGATATAAAAGAACTATTAGTTATTTTGTTATTATCATAATAATAGTAATGTAAAATGGTTACGACTGTATAGAAATCTGTTCTTGCTTAGTAGCGAGTTTCACTTTAGCAGAGAATACGAGTGAAATGCTACTAAGAGAGTTCTGTCCTTTCCATGAAAAATAACCTTAATATAATTCCAGGCGACAACTGCAGAGCTGGAGGAAATATGAGAAAGATTAAAATTCAAGCGTCACTGACAATAACACCTCCTCTCTCTCTCTCTCTCTCTCTCTCTCTCTCTCTCTCTCTCTCTCTCTCTCTCTCTCTCTCTCTCTCTCTCTCTCTCTCTCTCTCTTGTAAAAATAAAGATAGTTCTTTTTTTTTTGTAAAAAAACCAAGATTTTTATTTCCTTCTTCGTACTTATTTAGTCATCTAGATTCCGTTTGTCTTTGATTATGTTTCCCCTTCTATACTTATTATTTTCTTCTACATTTTCCCCTTATGCTCAATAGCTTCTCCGTCTCTTTTGAGTGTAATGTCATTTTATATCAAATATTTATGTTTTCTTTGGTTCTGTTTCAATATGTTATGGAGAACAATGATTTGATAATTAGAGGCCAGATTACCATTAATTTTTACAGCATATTAAGCATAATTGTATGTTACTTACGCTATATATCTTTTTGTTTCCCCGAATACTTCAGCTATGATTATATTTTGTTTTGTATCTCCATCTCGTCCTCGAAAAACTCTGCATGCAAATCGACATTACATATTAGTTCCATTTGGACTTATATTTACATACGTTAGATATATAGGGCTTACATTGGTAGATGAGATCAAGGAAACTAATAAATGATGTCAGATGGGATCACTATAGAAAGTTACGATGTCAGTTCACTTCAGTAAGAATAAAAAAAAAAATTAATTCGTGAAATTATTAGGCCATGAATTACACGATTAATAGTTAGAACCATGCTGTTAATTTTCACATTGGGCTGAGGAAAAAATGGTGGAATTGTCAAGTCACTTAATCGTTCAAAAAGTAGATGTGGATCATACAATATCGATTTGCATAATTTGTTTCCATAGTGAAAACTCTGTCTTTAGTTGTTTACATCGTATAACATGTGCTCTATGCTGTAAAAGTCTCACTTAGTCTAATACCTTCCCAAACTTTTCAGCCATGTAAACTGCAACTGGTATCGAAGTAGCACTATTTAAATTTTTCTATTTTTATTTATAATGTTACCCCACCCCCAGCCCCCTGTGGGCGCCGGGGCATAAGAGGCGACTAAAAGGGACGGGACAAGGGGGCTGGGAACTCCCTCTCCTGTATTCTCTATTATATACCCCTGTGAGACATTGAAGAGCAGCATTAATGGCTGGCAAGAACCACTGATAATAGTTCATCATGCCATTGAATTTCTACTGCTGATACCTTCTCAAGGAGGGGATGAACACTCTCTGGAATGATGCTATGACCCAAGAATGCCAATTCATTGACATTAAAGGTACATTTGTCGCACATGACTAAAAACCCGTTCTGCTGCAGTTGTTTGAGAGGTATGTGTAGGTGACTTAGGTGGTCTTTTTTGTGGGAGAAGAATACCAGTATGTCATGTATGCAACATATGCAGAAGGGTAGGTCACCTAAATTGCTATCTGTGACTCGTTGAAATGTGGACCCTGCATTATGAATGCCAAGGCATGAGTAATTTAAAGTATATATGCTGAAGATGCGGTGATAGCGGTCTTGGGGATGTCTTCTGGGCACCTGGTAATACACATTTAAGAGGACTAGGATCAAAAATACTTTAACATTTTTGAATGGAGGTGATAAGGTCAGTGATGTTGGAGACGGCATAATAGTTTGGTTCCGTCTGTTATCCGCACCAGTGCATGGAGATCCACAATTCTTCAGGACAATATGCAGGGTAAACAACCATAAGCTTGGGGCCTTTTGATAATGGCCAATTTCTTTGATTTTGGTGAATATGCACTTAGTAGCTGCCAAATAATCTGGGGCCAAACGTCTGAAGCTTACAAGCCTTCAGGGTCTCTTTCTCTTGATATGATGGTAGCCCATAATCTTTAGTGGTAGTAGCACAACTGAGGGTGAGGAACATCATCCAGTGTCTGTTGAGAACGTTGGTTGGAGATTGAGCATGCCGCAACATAGGTGGGTCATGGGTGGCTACATCGCTGTTCAGGTATGTCGTGAGAGAGGCATTGATTTCCTATAGCGTTCACAACAGTTTCATTAACTTTGTATGATTGTCTTCTTTGTCAGTAGGGGAGTTATTAACTGAACTCTTGACAGTGGGTAAGTGTCTCTCTATAAGAGCTGGACTTCATGGGCAAAGTGTCAACATCGGGAAGGGTAGCTCGCACAGGTTACAGCAGGTGTTGTATCCGAACAGCACAAAGTAGGTTCACTTCACGAAGAGAACCATCCTTTGCAGGTGGAAGACGAGCAATACTAATACTATCTCTGAAAGTCATCGATGCCTTTCAATCCCCCAACAGTTGCTGAAAGAGCTGAAAAATCTTGGCTATAGAGGCATCTAGCGACAATGATTACTGCTCCAAGAAGTATTATTTTAGGGCACCATACTGTATGGAGGCATCCCTTTGCTCACAAGGCTAATCAAAGATATCTGGGAAGGTGTCATTAGGGATCAAAATGGGGTCAGTTGTGGACATTGCAGTAGGATACGGCAGATGAAGCAATGACCTGGAAGGTGAGCTAGGTGCTTGAGGTGCACCATAGATCATCAATGTGACGGGAGTGAAGGAGGAAAAAAGTATAAGACGAGCTCCCAAACATCACTGGTCTTTATAGGCCCCAATGGATCAAAAAGGGCGACAATTTCATGAGTACATCCATCAGCTTTTGTTAATAAGGTTCATATTGGCATAAAGATTTACAATATAATAACGGTAATAGAAATAGAGTTGAAATTAGCAATTACATTCAACAACTTTTGTCATTCAGTTTAGTTTGAGTGCATAGAAGAAAATATAGAGGGAAGCCTTTCTTTACTTATTTGTCGTGCTTGCTTCATGCGCATTACAGTTTTGTCTTGCTAGAAGTGGGAAAACAGCTAGCATCCTTCAAAGACATATGTTGGACCTAGGGTTACCAGGTCACCAATTTTGGGCTGGAGTCTCCGGAAATTATGCTTCATCTCTAATCTGCAGTTAGAATAGAAAAACCTCCGAATTATTACTGATACTATATACTTTGTTTTTACCTATTTTATATCATTGCGTAAAATATTTCTTAAATCAGACTGATAATAAATTGATAATTAACTGCACTCTCATCTTCTAGATTATTTTTACTATAAGTTCGAATAATCAGCCACAATTTCATTAAGCTTGTAATACTTCCCTACGGATTTGTTTTTATATTTCTCACCTTGATGCATATTTTCAGCTAATTTGTTCTTGTATAGAATAGGTCAGGTTATTGTGGCAAATTGGTAATTAGCTAGATTAGGCTTTGAGTCGTAGCCTGTAGCTTAGGCTAGGATTACTTCCGAAATAGCAATCAGCCATTAGAGAACTATACATTAAATAAAGGCTTGTAGCCTGAATGAATATCTACTCCACTTAGTAAAGCCGTTATTATTTGTAGCTGTCACATATATTTTCTGTATATATATATATATATATATATATATATATATATATATATATATACATATATGCATATATATATATATATATATACATATATAAGGATATATATATATATACACATATATATATATATATATAGATATATAGATATAGATATATATATATATATATATATATATATATATATATATATATATATATATATATATATATATATATATTATATATATATATATATATATATATGTATATATATAAATATATATATATACATAAATATATATATATATATATATATATATATATATATATATATATATATATATATGTATACTTATAGATACATACACACACATGTATATATATATATATATATATATATATATATATATATATATATATATATATATATATATATTTATATATATATATATATATATATATATATATATATATATATATATATATATATATGAAATCTGTGTGCATTGAGTATTTAATACAATACAAGTTAGCCGACAATAAATCAACCTTTTCTTACTTCTCAAGACAGTTTAACCAAATTTAATCATTTTTGACGTATGGTTTTGACAAAACTTTTTATACCATGACATTTCCTTGTAATAAATTGGCTGTTACGAAATAATTTCCTACTTGAAAGTGTCAAAAACCATTTGTCAAAGCCATAGGTGAAATGACATTTAATTTTAACAAACTGTCTGAGGAAATAATGTGAAAAGGTTTATATATTGTACTGTACAGTACACTATATATATATATATATATATATATATATATATATATATATATATATATATATATATATATATATATATATATATATATATATATATATATACTAGTTTTCTGTGATTCTTGTATTTCAAATATGAAATCCTGTTGGAAAGTGAAATAATCTTTATTTTTTTCATAATTTATGGTTGCTAATGTATACTGTGATGCTAGTACTTCAGTTACGATTAGATATATTTTCATGGTTTTTCTATTATTAACATGTTTTTATTACTTAAATGACAATCAAGGATTATTGTTATGCATCATATATGTATATTAATTAATTTCAAATGAACATCTACACGGTAAATCTTTGGCTTCTTTTTTGGTCATAATCTTTTAAAGTTTGTCCTTTTTTTATTTTTTCATCATTATTTACCATTTTTGCTCAGGAAAATCTGGCAACCCTGCTGCTGAGTGCTGACTACTGAGTTGCTGACTGCATAGTAATGATAGTATTACAAATTAGGTACAGACTGGGAAGTAGGTGTCAAGACAGTCAGGTGTTCTTTGATTTGAGGTGCTGAGTGTCTGCTCATTTGCCGCATTTGTTCTATTTGCTATAAAACAATGGGAGTTCAAGGATCTAGCACACGACCAGCGTAAAAAAGATCACAAGCACAATTCTTTTGCAAGTTTAACGGAAACTGGACAAAACAAAAGGGCTTCAGTGGGTGGTTGTGTAAAGTCGATTATTTTTTTTTTTTTTTTTTTTACTTTTATTAAGAAAATATACAGTTTACAAGTTCATTTTTACAAATACATATTTATATAAACATATAATTTATATTTTGATATTGGTTATCCTGATGTGGTTTATAATTCATCATTGGCATATACTAACATTAGTCATATTAATATTTACATAACATAAAAGACTAGCTGATAATGCAATAAATCAAGATTACTATAATTTATATACTTTAAACTTTAATTATCATTAAGGAATTTTTCACACTAATTTACTAATTTTTATAAAAATTAACATATTCTTTTGTAAAATGTAAAAGACATTTATCCTCTAGTGTCTTGAACAATATAAATCTTGTCTTGAATATTCTACTTTTAATAAAGGAGATCATACTTAACTTATCTGCTGAGGGCATTACCTTATGAAGGTACCAGGTCCCAATTATAAATTCACTAATTAATAACATTGCTGTGTTTCTGTCTCTTTTAGAATAGGCCTGAAAATCCAATTTTAAAACCTTTAGAAAACTTTGTGTGTGTATTTTACAAACCTTGTTCAAAAATGTTTTAATCCAATTCACAACTGTTCCTCTAAATCTACAAAAATATACTAAGTGCATAATTGTTTCAGGCTCTCCACAATTACCACACAAACAACTGTCCGTAATGTTCATCATAAATAACCTATCCTTTGTAGCTAAGACTTCGTGGCTGTATTTAAACAAAATTTCTCTATTTACTGGATCAATCCACTTGTTATTCAAATTTTCCCATATTATATTCCAGTTAAACAACGGATAACTTTCTTCAATACTTGGCAGAACTGATTCACCTCTCAGCATGTGAGAGTAAATGTGTTTTAATTTCAGCAAAGGATAGGTCTTTACCTTTATTACAGAGTGAAATATCGTCATTATTTTATCATAATATGGAGTGCTAAAAATGGTAGATTCACTAAATCTGTTAAAATCAACAAGATAAGAAAGCCTCAGCTTACAATAATATGCAGCTATTTCACATCCCATTAATCTATTGACAATACTTTTGTAAAAGCTGTTGAAAAGCATACAATTGGCTTTCACAGTTAGGTTTACAATACCACATCCACCTTGACTCTTTAGAAGATACATAGTTTTCCTTTTAATAGGTTGATAATTCCCATTCCAGAGATATTTGAAGGTACACTTTTCTATGTACTTACCAATATCAGCTGGAATGGGAAATACCGGAGACACATACCATGCCTTTGATAATACAGTTACATTAATTATTACACTCTTTTGGAATAAAGTTAGTCTTCGTTTATAAAGTGGCCCTATCATTTTTTAAATATTATCCTTGATATTTTCCTAGTTCACCCTTACAGATAGTTCATAATCATTATTATGGATTATACCTAGGATTTTAAAACTGCCTTGTTTCACTTCTATCCCTGTTTCTGGCCATTCGAGTTTGTCTTTCCACGAGCCAATTCCCACAATGTAAGTTTTCTTTTTATTAAGTTGCGCCCCACTTGCCTTTTCGTACTCATTAATAACCCGTGAAGTTTCCTCAATACCTTCTAACTTATTGACAATAATAGTGCTATCATCTGCAAAGTCAACCACTACAATTTTTAACTTATTCGGAAGATCTGGAGAAAAAGTTCCCAACCTAACCTTCAGCATTCTATACAATGGTTCTTGAGCTATAACAAATAAAATCATCGACAATGGACAACCCTGTCAAACAGATTTGCCTATTAGAAAAGGGTGAGATATATGGCCTTTTGTAGATATACAGCTTTTGGCATCCTTATAAAGCATCCTAATCTAGTTTACAAATTCTAAAGAAAATCCAAGTTTGTATAAAGTTCCGAATAGAAAGTCCAGATTTACCATATCGAATGCTTTATACCAATCAAGATTAATCAGGGCAGCTTTTTTGTTTTCATTTGTTTGGAAGTATTTTTGGGCTCAAGCCATGGCGTCCTGAAGGAAGGTTCCTGTTTGGTAGCTTCCTTGGGTATAAGACTACTAAGATATTCCCAGAGAATTTAACCACAGGTTATCACAGAATTCTAACTTCTGGAGCGAGTATCTCAAAGGTTTCCCTTTAAGACATCGTAATACAACAGGGGACACGCATGTCTGATCGTGCCACATAGCTATCTCCACCCCGAACAGAGTTAACGCTTCGGTGTGTAAGGGCTGAGAATAGCTGGGAGCCGTTCCACAGCTAATCTCACTCGTGGCTACTACTGATACTCGAGACGTAAACAAACGGACGCCATTGCTCTAATGACGTCACGCGCGTCTCCATCCTTTTGTTTAGTAGCTGCCCTACTTAGACGGATTTTCCCTTGTGTGAACTTTATCGCTTTGCATCTTCGCTATGTCGTTACCTTCAGCCTCGCCTTCTTCTGGAAAGTTGAGTACAAGGTTCCAGTATTGTTTAATTAAGCTCTGGCCGTAAAGTAAATATTATTTCGCGAAATAATTGATGTTTTGTGGCAGAGCTGTGCCTCTACCGGACCCGCCATTTTATGGCGTCGTTGTTGTTTTGCATGTCTTATTTAGTTAGCCACAACAACGCTTCCGGCATTATATACTAATCGAATACATTAGTTTATTTAGTCTTCATAGCTAGGAACTTTTATATCGTGTTTAGACGCTTTTTATCGGTCATCGATTGACCTCATACCAGTCGGCTACTATAGCCCCCAGGCCAGGAGCCTATATACAAGTGTTCATGCATGATTTATTAGTGATCCTAGACTAAGTTATGAAGATAGTGGCATTATTATTTTACAATACTTTTGACTAGTGATGCAAATGTTTTCGCCTTCAGGGACCATATAGGGGATAGGCTAGTCAGTGATTCTTTCTAGCCTAACCTAACCTTAGGACCCCTATATGCTTCCTTCATCCCCTGCCTTGGCACCCCCTCTATTTAGCCTTGATCCCTTTTCTGAGTAAAGGGATTAATTGTCTAATAGAGTATTATATCGCCTCTCAGTCCTCCCTAAAGGAATGAACCCCCTTTAGGATTGCGTCTGAGAGTGAGGTTAGGCTAGCCTACCTCTATGGCTAGGATAGTCTACGACTTTCCTGCGATAGCGATACGTCTTCTTCCTTGCCTAGTTCAGGACTTTTAGCCCTGATCTAGGCCGGGTTAGGAAGGTTTCTCTGTTCCATGCTGAAACTGTACTCTTGCACCGTTTTAGCCGATCAGCCTAATCTTAGGTTAGGGAGTGTCCTCCCTTCCCTTTGTGGCCGCTCTGGTACAGAAACCCTTCCTGGGAAGACCTCTCTCTTCTCCCTCCCCACCTATCTCTTGTATAGCCTAGCCTATGCTTAGGTTAGTTTATACTCATCTGTCCCCTGTCCTACAAATCCTCCTTAGGGTGGATGAGTAGGGCTACCCGAGCTTCCCTGTGCTGTCCGCTCTGGTACATATACCTTCATAGTGTCCTATAAGGTTAGTTACTAGTGTAGCTCTGCATAGGGGAGTCTCCCCCCCCTCTTGGGTGTTCCCTAGTCCTCCCTTGGGCTACCTGCTCCCGGTCCCTAGTGACCCCTGCTTATGGATGCTAGAGCCTGTCTCTATCATGGGTACACCCCCTCAGGGAGGGGGAGGGATGTCTGGAACCCTGACGGTACTTCCTGCATCCTTTCCCCCCTCCCCCTGTCTCTCTATCTATCCGGGTGCCGGTCTCTTGCCGCCTCTACTGCCGGCAATACCTGCCTCCCTCTTGGTGACTTCCCTACCCTTGCCGCCAGCCCCCCGTGTACCGAGGGACTGCCGGCTGCCGCCGGCTACTACCGGCAGCTCTCCTACTCCTATCTAATCGTCCGCTTGCCGGTCGATCTCCGGAGTGCCGGCATATACTGCCGGCAACCCGATACTACCTGTACCATCCTTACCCCAGTCACCAATCCGGCATCCTCCGGCTGCCGGAGCCGCCGCTCCCTGCCGGCGTGCCGCCGTTGTGCCGGCGGCCGCCATCCTGGTATCTAACTGACTTTGAAAATTGTCTGTTCTAGTGCCAGAATCTACGCTGGAGCGAGCTCCGGCGTGCCGGCGGCTTGCCGGATGCCCCGGAGGCGTCAAGAATACTTGCACCCCCTCTCTGTAGCTATCATAAGACTAAGATAGCCCTACTTTGCAAATAGATAAGCTGCTTTGCTTCTAAGATCAGTACCTAGTACTGCTCTATTAGTGATCATGCTGTCTCTTTGCATTCTTCTATTTCCAGCATGCTATGTGCATCTTAGCGCGGCTGGTTGCCAGAAGCAGTTACCCTTAATGAGGCCTTCTGGCTCTTAACTGGGAACCGAATGAATTCGATCCCAACCTTGTCCTTGGCTTTCCATGGAGTTCCAATATAATGGGAATCCTAGGAAACTATATCCAATGATCTCGGTCATTTGGATTATCCCAGGACCAAGCCTATGGTAACCAGCCGGGCGAGATGCATGGAGCGTGTTCTCCTTTACTGTTTCATTCTCTATGCATCACACCTTCTTTAAGTTAAAATTAATGATTAATATTAACTTAATTTAAGAGCCATTCCTATGACTCCCCCATACTCATTTTCTCTTTCTTCCACAGGAGGAGCAGATGAAGTGCGATTTCGCCTACTGTGCTGTGAAACGCTCGCAGTTTTACGGACATACGGCGTGCAGGACTCACGCCCCTTGCTCAGACAAGAAAGGGGATTGGAAGTTCTGGAATCCACTGGAATGTACGGTCTGCCAGGCCTACCTAGTTGAGGCCTTCCATAACCCTCCCTCAGCGGAGGTTAGAGACATTGCTCGTGAAAAACTGCGCAAGTGGGTGCGTGGTTTTCAGAGAAATGCTACTGGACCGTACCTGGCCACCGAAGAACTGAGGTCCCTGTTGTTCCCTAAGGCCTCCCCTGACTCAGTGGTTCCAAAAGAAGCAATCCCCACTGTCCAAATTACGGTGGAACCTGATGTGGTCATGGCTCAGTCCATGCACGAGTGTCGTTTAGATTCCGAGGATGATGAACAGATCTCTGACGTCTCGGAAGACACGGAGAAGACGCTTATGGCTCAAGGAGCCGAAGAGGACGAAGACAAGGTGGAATACACCGAGTCGGAGATTGGAGCTACTCCCTCGTCCATCCCTCCGCCTACTCCTACACCGACGGAAATGTCCATTCCGTCTACCTCCTCGACCCCGGATCCTTCCTCTTCTACCCAAGAACTGATCCGACTGATTAGAGCTGTCATGGACGACAGACTGAAGGAGAACCAGGAGTCCATCAGGTCTATGATTGGATCCAGAGACCCGAAGAAGATCTCGGTCAAGGATCTCCCAGCTTGCTCTCATGCCAACCCGTGGAGGTATGCAGAGCATATGGTTATTGCGACCGGCAGGATCTTTGTTAGTGACAAAATCGGCACGGTCCCGCTGGAAGATGTGGAGTTCTTCCCAAGCTTCGAGGCCTACCCGGACTGTTACGTCCGGCTTCGTTCCGAACCTGCCTCGAAGGAGGAGACCGAACCTAAAGAAGAGATAGTGTTCGATCTCGCAAAGGCCCAGGCTATGCTAGCCTCCGCATTTAAGAGCAGGGGCTTTACCTGCTCTAAGCTTCCTGCCTTGAGCAAGAAGCATCCTACATATGTCGCACCTGACACTGCGATTCTCCCCTTTTTGGAAAAGGCCTTGGCTGCATGCCTTAAAGCGGCGGAAGAAGGAAAACCCTGCCCTGCACTGGAGGAGTGCAGACCCTTCTCCATCGTGACACCCCCTGACACTAGACAATGGAAAGATGTCCAACATACTTTCGTCGTGGGTAGGCTCGATCCTGACGTCGCCGGACGTCAGTTTAATGAAGACCTCCCTAAGCTCAATGATCACCTCCTTCGCCGGGAACAAGACACGAAGGAGAGGCTTGCGGCATCTCTTTCTCATCAAGTCCAACTTGAAGTTATGGCCTGTGACACAGCAGTACCTGATCACTACATGGTACTGGCCAAATCCCACTTACTCACAGTAATGAAGGACTTGTACCATTTCATAAAGGCTCGTAGAGCCTGTCGTGAATTCGTGTTTGTCGGTGCCACCGTGAAACACGAACCCCGGAGGCTGATTTCCTCCAACATCTGGGGAAAGCACCTGTTTCCTTCTGACCTTGTCAAGGAAATAACTGACAGAGCCGCCACGGAGAATAGGAACCTTCTCCACAAGTGGGGCATGTCCAGAAAAAGGAAAACCTCTCAGGACGATGGACCTCAGCCTAAGAGGAAACCTCAGAAGCCAAAACCCCAGCAACGTCAACAACGACGTCAGTTTCCGGGACCCGCTACCTCCCAAGTGGTTGCCCAACCACAACAGACCTTTCAATTGGTCCCCCAACCGGTGTTGTCACAGTCACCGGTCTTCACCCCTGCCTTTGAGCAGCCATCCACTACCTTTCATGCCAGAGGTAGAGGCTCGTCCAGGGGTGCAAGCAGAGACGCCTCTCGTCGTCCCTCCAGAGGTAGAGGAGGAAAGGGAGCTAGCGGCCGAGGCAACAAGTCCTCGGGACACCAGAAGCAATGAAGTGCTTCCGGTGGGAGGAAGACTCCGCCAATTCCAGGATCGTTGGACCTTCGATCCTTGGGCACACAGCATCATCAAGAACGGTCTAGGCTGGAGTTGGGTGCAACCACCCCCAATCTTCCAGCGGTTCTTTCAACAATCGACCCCCATCTTGGAAGAATATGTTCTAGACCTCTTGAACAAGAAGGTGATAAGGAAGGTAAAGTCCACCAGGTTCCAAGGGAGACTGTTTTGCGTTCCCAAGAAGGACTCAGACAAGCTCAGAGTCATTCTGGACTTATCCCCCCTCAACAAGTTCATAGAGAACAACAAATTCAAGATGCTGACGCTTCAACAAATAAGGACCCTTCTGCCTCAAGGTTCCTACACGGTCTCTATAGACCTGGCGGATGCCTATTGGCACATTCCAATGAACCATCACGCTTCCTCCTACCTAGGATTTCGACTCCAAAGAAAAAGCTACGCCTTCCGGGCCATGCCATTCGGCCTCAATGTGGCCCCTCGGATCTTCACAAAGCTGGCGGATGCCATAGTACAACAGCTCCGCCTAAGAAACGTCCAGGTGATGGCCTACCTCGACGACTGGCTAGTCTGGGCTCCATCGCCCGAAGAGTGTACAAAGTCTTGCGACGAAGTTACCCAGTACCTAGAACACCTGGGATTCAAGATCAACGAGAAGAAATCTCGCCTCTCTCCGGCTCAGAAGTTTCAGTGGCTGGGAATCCACTGGAATCTTCAGTCACACCGCCTTTCCATCCCCCAGAAGAAAAGGAAGGAAATAGCAGGGTCTGTCAAGCGACTACTGAAATCCAAACGCATTTCAAGACGACAGCAGGAACGAGTTCTAGGCTCTCTACAATTCGCCTCAGTGACAAACCCAGTGCTTCGTGCACAGCTAAAGGATGCCGCGGGAGTCTGGAGACGATCGGCATCCATCGCTCGAAGAGACCTCAAGAGACGGCTTCCAAACAGACTTCGACGCCTCCTAAAGCCGTGGTCGGAAGCAATGGCCCTGAAAAGGTCCATTCCTCTCCAACACCCTCCTCCATCACTCAACATCCACACGGATGCCTCACTGGAGGGCTGGGGAGGTCACTCCCACCTGAAACAAGCTCAAGGGACCTGGTCTCCACTATTCAAGACG
Source organism: Palaemon carinicauda (assembly GCF_036898095.1). NCBI lineage: Eukaryota > Metazoa > Arthropoda > Malacostraca > Decapoda > Palaemonidae > Palaemon > Palaemon carinicauda. The sequence goes on from NC_090745.1 coordinate 71,594,523, forward strand.
TTCCACATAAACATCTTGGAGGCCATGGCGGTCCTTCTTACTCTGAAGAAGCTATCCCCGCCGCCCTCGATCCACATCCGTCTAACCCTAGACAACTCGGTGGTAGTTCGTTGTCTCAATCGCCAAGGCTCAAGATCGCCCCAGATAAATCAGGTGCTTCTCCCAATCTTCCGTCTGGCGGAGAAGAAGAAGTGGCACCTGTCTGCAGTTCACCTACAAGGATTCCGCAACGTGACAGCGGATGCTCTATCTCGGACAAACCCGATAGAGTCGGAATGGTCTCTAGACGCAAGATCATTCTCCTTCATCTCTCATCAAGTCCCAGAACTTCAGATAGATCTCTTTGCAACGAGCGACAACAATCAACTTCCTCTGTACGTAGCCCCGTACGAGGACCCCAAAGCAGAAGCGGTGGACGCCATGTCACTGGACTGGAACAGATGGTCGAAGATATACCTGTTCCCTCCCACCAACCTTCTGTTGAAAGTCCTCTCCAAATTGAGAACCTTCAAAGGGACAGCGGCCCTAGTGGCTCCCAAGTGGCCCCGGAGCAACTGGTACCCCCTGGTCCTGGAGCTGCAGCCCAAGCTGATCCCTCTCCCGGGCCCAGTTCTCTCTCAACAAGTACAGAAGTCGACTGTCTTCGCTTCATCATCGAAAATCAAGGACCTTCATCTCATGATTTTCTCTCCCTTGCCGCAAAGAAGAGGTTTGGGATCTCGAAGAAAAGTCTAGACTTCCTAGAGGAATACAAGACCGAATCCACGAGACGGCAATATGAATCATCCTGGAGGAAATGGGTCTCCTTTGTTAAAGCAAAAAATCCTAAAGAAATCACCATTGATTTCTGTATGTCCTTCTTCATTCACCTTCATGGACAAGGATTAGCAGCCAATACGATTTCAACCTGCAAATCGGCTTTGACTAGACCAATTCTATATGCTTTCCAAATTGATCTGTCCAACGACATCTTTAACAAATTGCCGAAAGCCTGTGCTCGCCTACGCCCAGCACCCCCTCCGAAACCGATCTCCTGGTCACTAGACAAGGTGCTCCATTTCGCCTCCAACTTGGACAATGATTCATGCCCCCTCAAGGATCTGACTCAGAAAGTTATATTTTTATTTGCTCTCGCCTCGGGAGCTCGAGTCAGCGAAATAGTGGCATTATCAAGAGAAGAGGGACACATCCTGTTTGCTGATTCAGGAGAAGTGACCCTCTCCCCTGATCCGACGTTTCTCGCCAAAAATGAATTACCCACCAAAAGATGGGGCCCTTGGAGAATATGCCCCCTGAAGGAGGATGTCTCTCTATGTCCAGTAGAGAGTCTCAAGGTCTATCTTCGCAGAACTTCGAACTTTGGTGGAGGCCAACTCTTCAAAGGAGAAACATCGGGCAGCGACCTGTCACTGAAACAATTAAGAGCGAAAATCACCTACTTCATTCGCAGAGCGGATCCGAACAGTACACCCGCTGGTCATGATCCTAGAAAAGTGGCATCTTCTCTGAACTTCTTTCAGAGCATGGACTTTGAGAGCCTTAAAAACTTTACGGGCTGGAAGTCCTCGCGAGTTTTCTTTAAACATTATGCGAAACAAGTGCACGAAATCAAACATTTTGTGGTAGCCGCAGGTAGTGTTATGAAACCTGCACCTAACTCTGCGTAGAACAGTGAGTTACTTGGGACTCTAACTCTTCGGGTGCCTATGTTGACCCTCGAGTGATTCATAGTGATGTCTAAAAACACTTAGTGCTTTTATAACTGTTCTTATCCCAGGTGAAATGTCATAGTGTCACACAAGTGCCGCATGCCTTGAGCATGATGTGTTATTTAAAGACTTGCGTTCCTAGAGAACGAGTACCTACTAATCCTGAAATTCCCTTTCAGATTCAAGAGCAAGCCTTTATTTCTATGTACATTATTACTACTGTAAATGAACTTTACTTTTGCTGTAAATTATTTAATTTCTGCATTGTGAAATAAAATTTCTATTTTATTACTTATGCGTCTCTTTCAGCTCCTACTTACTATGAAATACATACTGTCATAGTTTTATTTATTCCTCCTTTCTTATGGTCATGAAGAATTTAAGATGTCTAATCCTAAATTATATTCACCTTGTCTCAGTAAGGTTCCTACACGAATACTTACTTCTGATAATCAGGAGATGAACTCTACACACAGTGCCCAACCACCACTGGCCTACTTCAGAATGTTCCTATACAAATATCAAACATTCTGCTTCATCTCTAAGCTCTTAAAAGCTCTTCTGTCAAGATGAATAGCCCTTCAATACCACTTTGACGTCGGCATAGCCCATGGGAACTTCCTACCAATGGGGGGCAGGATATTTCGTTCCTATGGTTCTTACCTAAGATTACTTTGCTGTTTTGTCAATGCCTAGGCACTTAACTCTGGGGGAAAATCTACCACGATACATTGATTCTCTGGTACTCTTCCATCAGGACGCCATGGCTTGAGCCCAAAAAACGGATTTTGAGCGAAGCGAAAAATCTATTTTTGGGTGAGATAGCCATGGCGTCCTGATGGACCCTCCCTACTACTTCGTTCAGTTTGTTCCCACCCTACACAATTGTATCATGGTGATGGGCAGCAACTGGCGCCAGGATAAAGACGCGCGTGACGTCATTAGAGCAATGGCGTCCGTTTGTTTACGTCTCGAGTATCAGTAGTAGCCACGAGTGAGATTAGCTGTGGAACGGCTCCCAGCTATTCTCAGCCCTTACACACCGAAGCGTTAACTCTGTTCGGGGTGGAGATAGCTATGTGGCACGATCAGACATGCGTGTCCCCTGTTGTATTACGATGTCTTAAAGGGAAACCTTTGAGATACTCGCTCCAGAAGTTAGAATTCTGTGATAACCTGTGGTTAAATTCTCTGGGAATATCTTAGTAGTCTTATACCCAAGGAAGCTACCAAACAGGAACCTTCCTTCAGGACGCCATGGCTATCTCACCCAAAAATAGATTTTTCGCTTCGCTCAAAATCCGTTATTACATCTCTTAGCAAGGTGTTACAGTTAATAATTGACCTTCCTGGGACAGCACAAAACTGTTCCTCTGATACGAAAAGAGATAGCATTGGTTTATCCTGTTTGCTAAAACCTTCACTATAATCTTATAAGCTACATTTAGCATAGTTATGGGCCTCCAGTTATTATGATTACACTTATCTCCATTTTTGGGTAAAAGTTTAATGACACCTTTATTTGAGTCTTTCCACATTTTAAAATTAGTAAATGAGAATTTCAGTACTTTCATAAGTTCGTTTTTTACAATGCTCCACATAGTTTTGTAGAATTCGACGGCTAATCCATCAACACCAGGACATTTCCCATTTTTCATTCCTGATATAGCTTCCCAAACTTCTTTCTCTGTTAATTCAGCCTTCAGGTTTAAGTTCATATCATCATCTATGACACTGTTCATATTTTCAAGAAATTTATATTTCAAATCAAAATCTATAGATTCTTCTTTATACAAATTTTCATAAAATTCTAATACATACCTTTGTATAGACTTTGTGTCTGTTACATATGCACCCTCTTTTACACACAATTTATCGATACTTGTTTTTACATTCTTTTCTTTCCCAAGTAAATATGCAGATATTTTTCCCCATGCATTCTTTCATCAATTCTAGCTCTTACATTGACCCCTTCACATATCTCATTTTCAATTACATTTATTCTGTCTTTAAGTTCCTCTATTTTGTAAAAGTTATTACAGTTTTCAGAATGGATCTAATAATTCCGCCTTAATTCTGCTTTCAGCAGATTCAGTAAGCCAAATCTCTCATGATTTATTGTCTTTGAAACTTTAACAAAAAAAGAGTCTAAGCTGATCTTTTACATAAATCCACCAGTCTAAAATAGAATGAAACTGTACATCACCCATCTTTCTTTTCAAAAAGCTCCAAAACTGAACAAAGTTTTCTATCACAACTGTATTTTTCAGAATACTCGTATTTAATTTCCAGTATCCCTTGCCAAAGCTAATATCATTGTCCATCTTAATCTTAACCTTAACAGAATTATGATCAGACCAACTTAATGGAATATTTTCAGATTCACTTATATTATTCTTCAGATCTCTAACGTATATGCGATCAATCCTAGAACCATACTTATGCCTAACATACGTATATTCAATCAAATGGTTTTTCAAGAGCCACACATCTTTAAGTTGTGAATCATTTTTTAATCTTTGAAGAGCTGTTGAAATTATATGATTATCAGGATTAGAGCAATCTCTTTTGCTCGTTACGCTGTTCCAATCCCCACCTATGATCAAGTTTCGTAAATTGTGTCTCATGTAATATAACAAAACATTTAAAAACAGTTCCTCTCTTTCCTTTTTCTTATTTGTCCCTGAAGGGGCATACACATTTATTAATAGAAAATCTGTTCCTTGATATGTACATTTTACACTGATTATTTGGTCCTTTACATCCATCTCCTGATTCAGAACCTTCACTCTCGACTTTTTATTGAAGAGGATAGCAGTGCCTCCCTTCAACAAGACAGTTGGATTTAATATTATATCGCAATGCTTTTCAACATACTCAAGTTGCGAAATATCTTTGACATTGTGTTCTTGCACAAATATTACATCCAAATGATAAAAGTACATAAAATCAATCAATTTACTTTGCTTATAAGACATACATAATCCATTAACATTAACAGTTGCTAAATTTAAGTAAGTGAAGGTTACAAATATAAGAAAGAAAATCTAAATCATTCATCCAATTTGAAACGTTTATTCACTGGCAATCGATTCATCTCGTCTTCAGAACTACTTTTAGGTTCATCAAACACTGATGTATCTTCGCCCATGTTCGACTCGGAAAGCACACTATTATCCTTTGTTAGCCTCAGACGAATGCCTTTGCTTGGTTCGTCACTAATTGTAGCTTGTCACATTCCGGCGTCACTTGTGTTACCAGGGTTGAAAACACTGCCTATTGTAGTTTCCCCACCACAGTCCACATTATTCTCTTCATTATCTTCACATTCCTGAATTTCACTTATCACCGCTTCGATTGAATCCTCCTTATTTTGTACTACACATAATTGAACGTCCATTTCCTTTCCAATGTCTGTCTCGTCTGCGTAGATTTCTGCTTCAACTGTCGAAATAACGAGTCCTTCACAGGTGATGCGGGAATTTCCACAAGCCTTCCAGCTCCTTCATCATCTTGTCTTTCGTTGTCCGTTTCCACTTCGTCCATTCGTCCATCGCCAGTTTTCGTCGCGGTGGTCGTTCTGATGCTTTCATGGCCCAAGCCCGAATTATCGTTCCTTACTTCTAGCCCCTTTCTCTCTTTTCCATTCGCCGATTTGGCTCCACCTCCATGCTCATCTTCCCTTCCATTATTGTTCGGGCTGGATGAACTACTCTTTCCATTCTTAGGTATTTCAGGGAAATCTGCCTCATTAATAATGTAATTACTCAAACTAATATTCAAAATGCAGTCCTTTACTAGATGACCTTCTTTCCCACATTTGTAACATGTTCTACTCTGTCCATTATATAAGAAGGTTAAATTATAACCACCAATATAAATTGATGAAGGGATGTTTTCTTTAACTCGCATCTTTGCTGTGCGAACGCCATTGAATAAACCCTCAAAGGGCCCAACTGCAAATTTGTTATGCCTTAGGTGCTCTACCTTTCCATACCTTTTCAAAATATCTATTATCACTTCATCATCCATCTCGAACGGTGCGTTCCTTATCGATACATACGAAACTTGTGATCTTAAATTTATAACCTTCACAGAGTCTGTTTCACTTAACTTTATAACTTTATCCTCGGAATTCTTCAAAACATCGGCAAATACATTTGCAGAGATTAGCTTTACCACAATCTTATTTCTATTTATATTCTGAACACCTTTTATGTCACTAATTCCTAATTTCATATGATTAAACAACACATTACTAACACTTTCCATGGTCACATCAGGCGCTGTAAAATGCAGGCCAAAGGAGTCTTTCCTCCTGAGAGCATGTTGTGTATTATAAGCCATCTTAACTAACCTGTTTTTATGTTTTGATTAACTGCCAGTTCTGTATTTCCTGGAAACGGAGGGAGAGCGGGAGGGAGATATTACGAGCCCCTAACCCCCGAGGCAAGTCGCCTCAGGGCATACTCGTTCATCGGCCAAGAAGCTGGATCGCCAGGTGTGTAATCAAAAGTAAATTTGCCTAAATTACAACACTGTCTTGGCACATATAACACTAAAAACGCACCGCTAGTATCACATCACTTTTATACACTGCTGGAACAGTAGAAAAACGAGAAAGAGCCCATGGTATAATCTCAAAGTTGAGAAAGACAGGAGCACTTGAAAACACGTCTTCCTTCTTTGCCCGACCAAAGTGAAGTCTCATGTAAAGTCGATTATTCAATTACTCGGTGTAAAGTCTGTTAAAGTACATTCACTGTAAAACTTGATGGCGTAAGTACAGTGAAGAAACATCTGAACAGCTCCTGTCATGTTACTCGTGTAAGGGAAAATTTGGAGACATTCTTTCCTCAAAAATCCTCACCAGACACATGCATAGCCACCATTTCTGAAGTTTTTCTCGTGTACCATGTTGTTAAACATCATCAGAGATACTTAAGCTTAAACTGCTCAAATGAAGCTTCATCCCTAAATACATAATGAATCTACCATTATTAAACTTGTCCACTGTGGAAGAACTAAAACAAAGGCTATTTTTTAAAATGTAATGTTTTCTTCTGCAATTGAAACGGTGATAAAATGTCTTACAAGGTGTTCCTGATGACTATGGTTTGAAACCATTCATCTAATAAAGGTAATACGAAGATTTTTCTAGTAGCTGTAAGACATTTTTATTCCTTAAAATAAACTGCGGTATTAGATGTATATGAGGACAGTTCTGAGAAGTCTGATACAATTTCACAAAAGTTCTTGGAAAATATTGAAAGAGCTGGTCTTGGTGTGAGCAAAGTTGTTGCTTATGGAACTGATAATACTTCAGTTGTTTATGGAAAGCATTGTTCCGTTTTTACAAAGCGTTCAGAAAAAATCCCCAAGTTTTGAAAGCTATTTAATATTATCCCATCTTGCATAACATCACAAGACGTATGTAAAAATTTGCCACATGATGTGGAAACACCTGTTATCAAAATGTTCAATGAATTGTCATGTAGTGCTAAAAGGATTACTGAATAAAAAGAGTGTTATGAATTTGTAGAACAAGAATATGACACTCTTCTTACCTGTGTTTGTACAAGGTGTTTGTCTCTATTCACAACGAGTGAGAGAGTGATACAGTGTTTGTCAGCTGTGAAAGTGCATTTCATTAAGCTGGGGAAAGATAACTGTTCCGAATTAGTGTAAAAAGTCCCAAGAGATGAAGAACATGCCCTCAATAATGACCAAGATCGTGGAGGAGATACAACTGTTGGAAAGTGTCATTTGTATTTTGTTCATCATATCATCAACATTTTGCCTGATACTCTTCTGAGAGTTGAGAGTCTGAATTCCTCTCTGTACTTGATATAAAAGGTACTGACAAGTTGATCTATGAAGACTTTCTGTGTGATGACAAAGTACTTTGTACATCAGTGGAAGAAGAGAGATTATATGATGAGGTAGTTTTACTTAGCGGTGTTAATACAAAGTTAGGCTAGGAGCAAATATTGGATGCAATATGGGCCTCCTTTCCGGCTCAAAAGCACCTAATATACATAATATTATCTCAAGATCACTAGCAATACCAGTTAATAATGCATTGGTAGAGAGAGCTTTTTTCTGAGGAATAATCTATGGAAAACAATAGAAATCCTATGAGAGTAGCATTGGTAAGGATTGAACTATGTATCCAGGCTAATTACGGAAGAACGTGTTCACAGTTTTTTGAGTTTCTGTCTTATGAAGACCAAGAACCTCTTTTGAAGACTGCAATGAGCAATACCGAATACCATTACACATTAAATAAGCAGTGAATGCATGCGAACCTATGAGCCTGCATCATTTCCCTCTAGGCCACTTGCGGCTGATCTGGCTCAGTGTGCTGATGACAGCACACTCCCTCGTTCTGAGTTTACTCAGCCGGGGAAGTTCCCATTTGTATGATTTTGTTAATATTTTTATGTACTTTTTGGCCCATGTAGCCTACGTAATTATATGATAGCTGGTAAAACATCTCACTTTTTTATGTTACCACATTATTGATTAATTGTTGTAAAAATTGTGATATATTTGACGGGTAGTGATAGAATGGTAATGTGTGGAATAAAGCACAAAAATTTCAGTAATTAATGTACATTATAAAGTACTGTATGTACTATACCTTGCTTTTTTCTGTTAAACAAGTTAAGTAAAACTATGCTATTTGAACAGTTTCCAATAAGCCAAGTTGTCAAGTGAGACAAAGTATTTATACTGACCTTAGTATATGTTCAAATACCTCTCATCTTTGTCATCAAAATTTCTATGAAATTGGTAAAATTTAATCATTTTAGCTGCTGTACAAGCTTTGTATCACCCGCCTTTTCACTAAAATATTCTTCAGCAACTACTCCGGATTTGAAAGTCTTCTGACCTGGAGCTTGACAACAACTCCACACTTGATGGAACCTTCCATGAGGGATGCATCGAGCAAACTATCCCACTCACTCTTCTTCAGTTTGTGGCTATACTCAAACAATGAGCAGACATCAAATCTCAACTTAGGTTTGGTGCATTAAAGAGGGATCTAACAGTTATTCTACTGCTTCAGTGTAATTGCTATATAAGGTACAAAGAAGGATCAGCAGTGGGAAGACACTCGAAACACCCCAGTCCCTCTGTTTTCTAGAATCTAACCAAAGAAGACAAATGTGAAGAACAATGACAGCTTAAGTTTAGAGAGAAGAGAGTGAAGACAATTTCAGAGCTTCCAAAATACTTCACCAATGACAGGCCAAGAAGAAACCCTCTCCTCTTAAGAGTGATGTGACACACCCAGACACTAGTATGGTGAGGCCAAAATTGGCAATAGGATATGAGTGGCTGGAGAAGGTTACTATAACAGAAGGGCCAGAGAATATAACTAGGTCAGACAACCATGCTTCACAAAAGTGAAGCAAGTCATTTGAAGTCAGTATTACACCACCTTTACCTCCACTACAAGATCAGGCTCATTCGATTACTACTGTCAAGCAAATGATGAACATGATCTAGGAGATAGTGGCATTTCTGAACACACATCAGGTGCCAGTCAATGCTGCTGACCAGCCAATATATGCAGAAGCCAAGCAAGTCAAGTGACATTCACCTTAAATCTAGGGTAAGAACAAGTTTTAATAATGTTCAGAGGCTGCGGTCGAAGAAAATGCTACAGAGTTGGTCTCACTTGCATGTCACTGTGCAGCTGCAGATGTTAGACTTAGAAGCAGTGTAATATACTCATCCCCACAGCAAGACAATATGTGGCAAACATGTATAGGCCTACTGCCAACATGTATATCCAATAATATATTGGACTGATGGTGTCTATGATATTGGCTCTTTGAACCCTAATTCTGATTCCGTGATTGTGATGACATATTGGTAATGTCCCTGCCTGGTGATCACCAGACTGGGGTTCGATTCCTGCTCAAAACGCGTTAGTTCCTTTAGTGCTGCAACCTCACCATCCTTGTGAGCTAAGGATGGTGGGATTGGGGGAGCCAATAGGTCTACTAGCTCAGTCATCAGCAGCCATTGTCCGGCCCTCCTTAATTTTAGTTTGGGTGGACAGAGTGCTTTGGCACTGATCATATATATATTATATATATATATATATATATATATATATATATATATATATATATATATATATATATATATATATATATATATATATATATATATATATATATATTTATACATACATATATATATATATATATATATATATATGTATATATATGTAGATATATGTATGTGTGTGTATATATATATATATATATATATATATGTGTGTATATATATATATATATATATATATATATATATATATATATATATATATATTTATATGGTCAGTCTCTAGGGCATTGTCCTGCTTGCCTCTGCCATTCATGACTGACCTTTAAACCTTTAAACAAAGAAGCTGTTGCGTTGGTACCTAGGTACATTGGTTTTATCTTAAGAGTAATCCCCAAGGATTTTGTTTGCCAACTTTGGCATTACAGTTATCAGCTCCACTAATTCGAACCTTCTGAGATACGGAATTACATCATGCAGGTTGTTTTTTGTTAACAAATTAGTTCGGAGAGCTGGTAATGATGACAGTGATCTGAAGCACAAAAACAATAAAGGGAAGACCCAGAAATATCCCCTATAATATCCCTGTGTGCACTAAGTGCCACTAGCACCGCTTGTTGCTATTGCACCCAACTAATTTTCTAACCAAAATAAAAACAACCTACGGTACTTAGCTCCGTAGTTCAGCGGTTTCAGCAGCTGTTATTGGTTTAATGTCACTCTTTTGTAACTTTTCATATATCTGTATCTATTTACCAGTAGGCTACCTACATTCTTGCTTATATACAGTACATACTGCTTGTTCATAATTTATTTTCTTGTAATCAGAGGAACCTCTTACTTTGCACAGATTGATTGGTTAATATAAATTTCAATATGCGCACAATATATTATTGTTATTATTAAACCATGGGTAATCCTAATGAGACTTTTTGAACATTTGAAAAAGGCAATTTAAGGTTAGGCTGCATATCAAATGTATATATAATTTTGCAAATATTTCTTGCAGAGTATGTGAAAGACATTCTTGAAGACTCATCTGAAATATATAGTACCTCTGCCTAAATTAGGCGGAGGTAAGTTAAGATATAGGTGGTCTAGTATGTCTAAGGCTTGTTAAGAATCGTATTTTACTAACCCTATATAGAAATACTTTATAGGCATAGGTTCAGAGAAAATGCTCTGATTTTTTCTGCCTTTAGTATAATTTTTTGTTTTTAGATGTATCTTAATGAAAAATAGATTCTCTCAAAGTAATCTTAGTCTAGTTTAAGCCCGATTTTTAATGTATAATGTGTGAATTTTGAAAAGTACGCATGATTTTCAGGTAACAATATCATAGTTTATATATTCACTCTACAAGCTTACCTTTGCATCAGTAAATGCATGAAAAAATGCACTATTCCATGATAGTTCATATTTCAATATACACAACGCGGGCTAGTCGTTCAACATATGACGACGACATTGCTGATGTGCTGAAGACCGAAGTAAACAAGCAGCAGATGACGCACAATGTATTAAGGCAATCTGTTGTCAACAAAATTTAACCAACGTTCCAGTCATATCAGGGGTCTAGGACTCACAGGGTATTTGTAGGGGTGCTTTTCTCTCCTCTCTTTACTGTCTACTTTATAATAGGAAATATCTTTAACAGAGCTAGATCAGCTGTTGAAATTGTTAAATTACAAATGGTGAGTACCGGCAAGTAACTGTATCCTATCCAATGCTGTTTAATTAATCTTTTTCTCATACTTGTTACCTTGAATGGTTGATTTTAGCTTCTGGCTACTGATGAAACGAAGCAAGATTTTTGCATGTGGCAGAAAGGATGGAAACTCATTAGTTTATGATTAAACCAGCAATAAATGCACATCCAGGGGCATAATTGTTCACAATCATCCTTATGTGTCGGATTTAGATTGTGGCCTCCCATCAAGGACGGGTTTGTTCTTTGAGGAGGAAGAAGTCTAAGTCTTCGGTGTCTTTCTTGTCAGCAACCAAAACTAGGCCATAGACTGTTTAGATTTTTGCTATCTGCCTCAAGTTTGTTGATTGCTGAAGTTTCTTGGTGTATTCCTCGGGCTTAGTCCTTGTTAGTATGCTTTAGGAGCAGTGGGAACTAGATTAGTAGATCTACTAAAATTCCCACCACTTATTGCAAAAGAAATCATTTAAAGTTTTAATTACTCAAAATATAATATCAAATTACTTTAAAAATCTCAGAAGATCAACCGAAAAATGTGTTGAAATATATCAAATACTGCTCAATATTATGTCAAAGGCCAGAGCAAACAAACATTAGACCATTGTGAGCAAATATTCCCCTTACATTCAAAATACCCAGAAAAATGTACATTTGTGAAAATATGTAGTAATACACTGTATTACGTAAGTTTATTGGGAAGTTATTATGATACACTCTTTGTTGATCCAGATTTATGCATAGATTACCCTTTTTATGGTAAAGAAATCAATAACCTTGCATTAAAAATACATGTTTATAGCAAATAGGAAAATGTAAATTTCAATTAAAAGCCCTACAAAGGTTGGACACTTAATCTTTAGCTGGTTGCATTTTGCATTTGAGTTATGTACTGGCTTGGATTTCAGTTAATAAGAACTAAAAAACCAGTGATCATAAAGAGAGTTGATAGGAAATCATGAACAAAAATAATGTTGTCTTTGTAGGCTACCCCGAAACCTATCTGTAAGGGAGTTAGGAGTAGTTAGTAGTTTGGGGGGAATGCACTGCGCATGGCTTTACCAAGTGATGCTATTCTGTAATTGACATCCTTCTCAACCTTCATTAGATTAAGATGCTTCAATGGCTCGGGAAGAAATGACACTGTCTCCTCAGATGTCTTCATGTTGTTATCTAGATATGTCTGAATCTTTCCTTTGCTTTAACATCACTTTTGATTCATTTTCCAGCGTTCAATAAGACACATTCAATCTGCACTTGTGTTACACTTCTTTGCTTCGCTAGAACTCGTAAAGAACGTCGGATGTTTTCTGTCAAAATGTTACCACATTAGAATTTTCATTTCTGTTAAGCCAATGCCATTACTAAACTGTTCCATCAGTTTGCTTTTCGTGGATGTAAATCTGTATGGTTCACTGTCAGTACTAACCATAAACTCCTCCATTTTCTTTATGAAATCCTGTATCGTTATCTGTTCAGCATCATTAGCCTCAAGGTATTCTGCCACCATCATGAAAGCATCTGCCCATGTTGAATCAAATGGTCTACCATACTTGGGTTGTTTGGATCTGGCAAAAACTACTGTTCTGAAGTCAACACAATACTGATAAAGGTAAACCGCAGCTGCGGTATGCAAATCAGTTACATAATGTATCCTTTCCCGGAAAGTGTTCCACCCAAGTATCATTCTGTTCATCACATATCTTTAGTAAAGCGATCTCTGATATCATTGGCTTAACGCTCGTCTCAGATTACACATTAATCCACGATCAACTGTGGGTGAAAAGAAGGTAGCTTGCAGGTTGGTTCTTCACTATCCTACGTTTAATCACAGAATACACAATTGCCTATGATAAGTTGTGGGTAAAAAGAAGGAATATGTCAACATTACAAAGCCGTTATTAAGGATCATTTATATCATTTTAGTATACAAACAAGTAAAAAAATTATATTGGTTTCAGCTGTTTGATTCAGCGTACATTGCAGATCGGCCACTCTCGACTAAACAAGCCCCAGTGCCTGGTACAGAGCTCATTCTAGCATTTTAATGGCCATTAATGTGACTCTGCAGTCATTAAATAAAAAAAAAAAAAAAAAAAAAAAAACTGATATAAATTTCAAATATCGTTCAAGCTAGCAAACTCAAAAGCACATGTTGTATTTATATATGGTACATAAAGTTAAGTTAACCTAGATGCTAAACGGACAGCAGTTCCGCTAAACCATTTGTTTCAACAATAACCACTAACGTACTGTATGTTCTTACGATGATCAATCCATAATAGGCATACGCCAATTCTGAGCAACTCTTTACGTAGGCATACATTAAAGCCTAAAAAAAAAGACAAGAAATAACTAATTAGCCAACAATATTACCTAGCTCATAACGTATCATAATGAAATATTACTAGCATTTGATGTGTGAGGTAGACCTAAGTTTCTTATTCTAGTTGATACAATTCTAATTACCGATTTTCTTCTACCTATTAACAAACCACCTTAGTCGTGTTATTTTTTTGGAAATTGCCTACTTTTGCCATACATTTGGAAAGCATTTTTAAATATAATATTTGATTTAAATAGTCTTATAATGGTGTTCTCTATTAATTAGCATAGTACTAAGAAGTATTTGATATATTTCAACACATTCGATTATTAAATGCCAGTTTTCTAAGGGAAAAAAAATCCCGTTTTGGATACTCTCTTGGTGAAATGTTCCACCGTTTGGATTTTCCTTAACATTTAGTGTTATTTTTGCACTATATTTTGGTCATAGAAATATTGAAAGGTTTCTTTTGCAGCGAGTGGTGAGTTTTTATGATTAATTTCAGTAGATCTATTTATCATGTTTTCCAGGATTATTAGATTGTGAGGTCATCGTCAAATTCCCAACATGTACAAACCGTCGGCCTGTAAGGAAGCGCTCCTTACAGGCCGACGGTTTTGAGTTTGATCGAAGGAGTGTACTAAGAAGGTACTTTTTGTTGAGTTAACTGAAGACGTTACAGGTGGTGAGTGTAGAAAGATCCTTTTTGGAGATGATATAGTGTGATGCTTTAACACTGATGTATGACTTTCCATTTCAAATACCTGTGCAATGTGTGATTTGTAAATTTAGTGATTTTCTGATGTCTGGAAAATTTAGTTTTTCTTAGTCAATATAATTGAGAAAAATATAGTCAAACATTTGATTCAGAACCAAAATTTTATATTCTTTCATTGAATAAATTAATTTTTCTTTAATTGTTTTATTTTTCGTGTACCTAATTTCAATTCAATGCTGAGGAAACCTTGAGAGGCCCTCTAACCTGAAGTGCCACGAGGCCCCAGGTAGTTTTAATCAGCTCTAGCGTAAAGTGAGAAAGAGAGAGAGAGAGAGAGAGAGAGAGAGAGAGAGAGAGAGAGATGAATAATGGTGACTGTCACGCTGTATTTATTCTGTGGGTAGCAATCAATAACATTAGAGCTATTTATACAGGAATTATAATTCTTACCTTTATTTTCAATTTTGTGATTTGTAGAATAAGCAGACCTGCTGGTTGCCCTTTCCCTTGGGATGATAAATGACAAATTTGGAAGTAACGGGACGAAATGGTTCTGAGAGTGAATCCTGTATTTGATTTTGCTTTATTTATGTTATACATGGACCCGTATGCATTTTATGATTTAGGGAGATATTCGTGGAATTGAACATTTCTCGGAATAGTGCATACGTAAAAAAAATTTGGATGTGCAGTTTGATAGTCTTTGATGGTTTATATATGCAAATATTTGAATTGCCAAGAGGAAATTGTGAAAATGCATCTGGAAGAAATCAAATTCACAGCTCGTTCATTTCGTAATTTCAATTTTCTGTAAGAATCCCATAGATGATCTAGTTTTATTGTCTGCAAGTTTTACTCTCTCTCTCTCTCTCTCTCTCTCTCTCTCTCTCTCTCTCTCTCTCTCTCTCTCTCTCTCTCTCTCTCTCTCTCTCTCTCTCTCTCTCAAACACACATAAACCTTGTTAACATCGCTAGATTAATTCCACGACTCAAGGGAATATGTCTAAATAGTAGTCATCTTGACGAAGGAGATCTAGTTTAGAAAAGTGTTCCTTTAACGTTTCAACCATATTAGGATTCAGATACCTTGGTTTTGATTCTGGCTGTACTGTTTTGCAATGGCCTTTGCACTGTTCCTAATAATATTAGTTTCATTATCCAATCATTCATTGGCTGAGCACACTGAAAGACTAATATTATTATCATTATGAAATAATATTTTTATATGATTAGAACTAAAGTATTTAATTTTGAGAACGTGAGTTGAAACTACTTAAAAAGTAGATATTTCTTTTGACGTGTGTTATTAAATAAAAAGAACAGATATTTTTTGGCTATATTGAGTAATGTTCAGTCATAGTGCTAATACTTTAGTCTCTAAAATTTGGTCAAAATCTATCAAGCCATATGCTAGAGTAGAGCCGAATATTGGAACATTATCTCCAAGTCTTTAAGTGGAAATGAATGTGTTGTAACTAAAGGATAAGGCTATAAAAGATGATCTGCATTTGAATAAGTATCTTTATTCTTCTTACCTTCGTGTATAAGTTATGTTAATATAAGCAATCACCGACTTGTGCTGTAGTCTTGATCATAACAGCGTAATAGTTATTTTATTTACAGGCAGTCAAACAAAACACAATAGATGTGAATTAATGATTGATAATTATGTGGCATCATAACATCAATGGTCATTAATGCCGATGTGAGTATGATAAATTAAGAATTGTTGATTTAAGAAAAGGAAATTTTAAATCTAAAATAAATAAATAACTGGATGATAAAACATTTAAGTCTCTATGTATACCTTTTGAATATAAGTAAGTAGGGCAGCTAAAAAAGCCACTGGTTTCATAAAAAAAAAAAAAAATTCTAGAATATTAGGGAAGGTGTACATGCCATCTTCACCACGAACTTTAGGGAGTAATCATTCTCTGATAACTCCAAGACTGGGATAGTCAGTCAGTAATAAAAGTTAGGGGAACCAAGCAATCATTACAGAAGGGTTGACACCTGTTAGTTATCAAGAACTCGAAAGCAAATCCAGTGTGCCAGACTCTTAGAAGACAGAGGTCACTTTCACACCTTCTAAGCATATATTTCCATGAAGGTAGAACATCTCTGATCTCCTTCATATTATTTTGATTCACAGAATTCCAATAATGTTGCCAAATATCAATGTGAGATCTTTTGATATGAGGTCAAATGTAATTACACATAAGTGAATATTTTCCAAGAAGTAATTTGTCTGTAGTTTGTCCTCATCTTCATTTCCTGGCATACCCACAAGAGCTAGATCCCAGCAAAACTGATCTTCCTTCCCCGCTGTGTTGCAAATATACATCCACGCTAAGATTTTTTAAGTTAAATGGTTGGAGGGATTAAAAACAGTCAATACCCACAACACACTTTTTGCAACACTAAAATAGAAAAATTACCCTCTTTCATTAATGATATTTTTTTCTATAGTAGTCAAAACATCATACAGCTTTGCTATAAGGATAGATGATGATGTAAGGAAAACAAAGTTACAATTAAAAGAATTATTGTACACCTCTAATCCGATGCCAGAGCTGTCCTGGAATATAAATCGGGTATTCCGATTCTGGTGTGCATGTTCCAAAAGTGTAGATAAAAATTCTTAATTTACCATGTTGCCTTTAGAGGGAAGGGAAACTGATAACTTAAAAAGTAATACCCCCCTCCTGGAAAGATTCAGGCTATTTAGCAGTTGTCTCGTTCTGAATCCATAAAGGTTTGGAAATGTAGAGAGAGCCTTAGTATGGAAAGGATTTTACTTTATTGATAGTTTGTAAAGATGGTGAATTAGAAAGCCTCTGTAACCTATACCAATTTGTAATCATAGTAGACCGGTGATATAAGTGCAGAGGCCACTCACCTGCATCAAATATCAGACTAGGGATAGAGGATGACCTAAAAGCACCATTAGCTAATCTGATGCTAGCAAGGTAAATGGAATAAAATCTTCCACTTGGTAGGGGAGGCTGAAGAATATATTTCGCATCCATATAAAAGTTTTAATAAAATAAGGGCCTTCTACAAACATAGGATATTCTGGCAATCTGTTCCTCAAGGTTTACGGACCAAAACTTCAAAAGTATTTAAAATCTCAAAACACTTATTTCAACTTTGTGAGATGCAGGACCCAAGTCAACTTTCTGTTCAGAAATCGAGTTTCCTCAACACAAGGAATATACTAGTCCACTGCAGATAAAGGCTTCAGACATGTCTTTCCACTTGCGTCTGTTTATAATTTTTCTATGTCATTCCAAACCCGCAAACTTGCTTAGTTCGTCAGTTCATCGTCTTTTCATCCTTCCCCTGCTTCTTCTGCAGTCTCTAGTAAAACATTTTGTTATTCTTCAGGCCCGTTCATAATCTGTCATTCTCTATATATGTCCTGCTCATGTCCATTTCTTTTTCTTACATGTTAGAATATCCTCTACTTTAGTTTGCTCTCGTATCCATGTTGCTCTGTTTCTGTCTCTTAGTGGTATTCCTATCATTATTCTTTCCATAGCTCTTACAGTTCTAACTAGCTGATGTCCTAGGGCTTTATTAAGGCTCCACCTTTCTGATGCATAACTTAATACTGGTAGGGTCATCTCATTAAATACTTTTCTTCTTAAAGAAAGTAGCATTTTATAATCTCATTTTGTTTACCAAGTGCTCTGTATCCCATGTTTATCCTTCGTGTAATTTCGGTCTCCTGTCCTGGGAAAATACGTGCTGTCTGTACTAAGTATGCATATTCATCAACAATCTCTAGACATTCGTCCATAACCTTGATTTGTTGTCTCTGCGTTTTCTTTAAATATTTTCTTAGATTTACTCATAATAATAGTCTATCCTACATTTCTGCTTTCTCTATTCAAATCTTCTATCATCTTTTGTAATGCTTCGCATGATTCACTAAACAGAAATATGAAATCTGCAGTTCTTAAGTTGTTAATGTATCCTTTATTAATATTAATTCCTACATTTTCCGGCCTTGATTTTTAAAAACTCCTAGGCATGCTGTGAAAAATTTAGGAAAGATAGGTCTCCCTGCCTAACTCCTATCTCATTCAGAATTTTCTATCTTGATGTAGTTTAGCATTGCTTTACTTCCTGTATAAATATATTCAGGTGTTCTAACATAAGATTCATCTATACACTTTACTCTATCGGTTCCTTGATAGAAATAAGGGCAGGACCAAATTAGGTATTCCCACTACCGTTGTATGTTATATGAAGCCAGCAAAAGATATGCAACACAAATATAATTGTTTTTGATAAGGTTTTGCCTTTTATTAAATGCCTTCCTAATTTCCTAGCTTCTAAAAACAAAGAAACTAAATGTTCAATCTTAAACGTAGCAAAAAAAATGTTACAACGCTGCCAGTTCGTATCGAAGGTGTTAAGCTGACCCTCAGGCCATACGGATGGAATGACCCTTGCCTCAACTGAAGTTCATTGTCCTCGACAGGAATTATTAAACCCCCTACAGTACTGGAAAAAGTTGTCACTTAATTGTCCTCCATGTAGGTTTAAACGCAGCTCATAAATAGCCAAGGCAAGGGAAAGTGACATTGCCCTATCAAGCAGGACAATGCCCTAGGGACTGATCATATATTAATATGATCAGCACCCAAGCTCCCTCTCCAAACAAGCTAGGATCAAGGAGGGCCAGCCAATAGGCTCCCCCAAACCCCCCATTCTTAGCTCATATGGATAGTGAGGTTACAGTGACCACAGAAACTAACGAGTTTGAGTGGGGGTTACACGACCACAGAAACTAACGAGTTTGAGTGGGTCTCGAACCTTAGTCATGTGTTCACCAGTCAGAGACATTACCATATCGGCCACCACAACCCTAGGTACTAAAAACGAGTTTGTTCCGAATTATTATCGATATGACATATATGACCAAAATAATAATCTTTTTCTTTTGACAAACCCATATGAAAATTATAAAACAAAAATAGATATTTCTCATCGGTTATGGAGTACAAGCAAAAGTATCTTATATTTTCATATTTTCATGA
>NC_090745.1:71619110-71621610 GCF_036898095.1 Palaemon carinicauda
TGAGGGCTTTGTACTCAAATCTACAAAATCTGTTGGATATTGTTTCATTGTTGTACGACAAATCATGTCTATACTGTAACATCGATTTCACTAAACTGATGTATAGTCAGATTCATTAAACTCAATTTCTAAAGATCGTTTATTAGAAATCATAGTTCCTAAATATCTAAATGTTGTGGCCTGATTGGTAACGTTTCAGCCTGGCATTTGCCAATTGGAAGTTCGAGTACCGCTCAGTCTCGTTAGTGCCATTAGTGTCTGCAACCTTACCATCCTTGTCAGCTAAGGTTTGGGGGTTTGGGGGAGCCTCTAGGTCTATCTGCTGGGTTATCAGCAGCCATTGCCTGGTCCTCCCTGGTTCTAGCGTGGTTGGAGAGGGTCTTGGGCGCTGAACATATGTAATATGGTCAGTCGCTAGGGCACTGTCCTGCTCGATAGGGCAATGTCACCGTCCCCTGCCTCTGCCATTTTTATGAGCGGCCTTTAAACCTTTAAACCTCATTAATCCTTTCTCTGTTCTATGATATTTCATCTTCCATTGCATATTCCGTTCTCATCATCTCTGTCTTTCTTCTGTTTCTCTTGAGCCCAACCTCAAGTGAATTTTTTTTGATAGGACTCCACTGACATTAACTTTGCATTTGCTATGCTTATGAACAGACTTAATAACATTTAAACATTTGAGAGGAATTCCATAATAACGCAGGACTCTCCATTAAATTGGCCGGTGCACACGATCAAAGGCTTTTTCGTATTCCACAAATGCCACAAATGCCATCAAAAGTAGATTTCTATATTCTACACATTACTGTACTACTTGTCTTAGAATGAAAATTTGGTCAGTACAACATCTACCTTTTCTAAATCCTGCTTGTTCATCGTTCAGCTTTTCATCAGTCGTTCTCTCTAGTCTCTTTAGATTGAGCATGTTTCATATTTTCATGACAACAGACTTAAGTGTGATGCCTCTGTAATTGTTGCAATCAGTCAAATCTCCTTTTTTTGCCATTTTCACCAATACTCCTAGTCATCAGATTTTACCTTTTCACCCCACATTCTAATATACCTGCTAGGCGGTATATTACAATGATAGGCAGGATGTACCGGGCTAGGCGGTATATTACCATGTTAGGCAGTATATACTGTGCTAGGTGGTATATTACAGTGCTAGACGGTATATCTTAGCAGTCCATGTTTGCCAAAAGGCTATATAAGCGGATGAGCAACTTGGTGGAGTACCGAGAACATTGGGTGTGAAGGAAATAGCTCCCTAAATCTCGATGACGTCACTGGCAGCAGGTTGACGGATTGGGTTTAAAGTGATAAACAAACTGTCTCTTCGGCTTATACTCCCAATGCCTGGCGGTTGATCTTACTGGAATTAGTAGGGACCAGGAGGGGTCACTTGCCTTAGTTACATAGGCACTGCATATTACAAGGAACTGGCTATCCTTCAATGATTTTAGCCAATGAATCCTTTATGGACTTAGTCAGTCATTGGAAAGAAAAAATGAAAGAATGACCACCTGTTCCGGGCGTAGCGGGGTGCTAAAAATCTCTTGATTTATAAATACTATAGAAAAATTGAAAATAGGTCATTGGAATGTTAGAACTGTGAATTAGATTGAAAATTTATAATAAGTGGAGAATGAATTTATGAAATATGGTTTGGATATCTTAGCCGTAAGTGATACACGTTGTAAGAGGATTGGTAAAAAATATTAGACTAAGGCACTCATATCTACTCAGGAAGAACAGATGTAGTTGGATGAGGAGGGGTAGGAATGATGATGACACCAAGAGTAGAAAAGGTAGTAACGGAATGGAGAGCTGTAAATAGTAGATTGTTACTTGCAAAGTATAAATCAAAGCACCGCAATATGAGTATTATGGTTTGCTATTCACCATCAAATGATTCCCCTGAAGAAAGATTACAGGAATACTATGAAGAACTGCAGAGTAAATGAGACCCCAGAGAGATATATGAAAATTGTGATTAGTGACTTCAATGCTAAGGTTTCAGGAAATAGTAATAATAATAATAATAATAATAATAATAATAATAATAATAATAATAATAATAATAATAATAATAATAAAAATAATAATAATATTGATAGTTATATTAATAATAATAATAATAATAATAATAATAATAATAATAATAATAATAATAATAATAATAATGATAAGGTATACAGAATGTGATGAGTTTTAAGGGTCTCGGCGAAGTTGCAAACGAAAACAGAGCATTTTTTAAGTTTTTGTTCACTAAACAACTTTATTATTGGGGGTACTCTTTTCCAGCACAAGTACATCCGCAATTTATACATGGACTTCACCATGTGGCAATTACAAATATCGATATATCATATAGCCATTAATAAAGAGAGAAGGAGGACTCTCAGAAATGTAAGAAGCTATAGAGGTGCAGATATTGGTAGTGATCACCAGACCCTTATTGCCACACTGAAATTAAAACTGAAAGCACCCAACAGAA